>NC_084570.2:29184160-29339160 GCF_033978685.3 Nerophis lumbriciformis
GGTCACAAAAAACATTCATAAAGTTTGGTTCTTTTATGAATTTATTATGGGTCTACTTAAAATGTGACCAAATCTGCTGGGTCAAAAGTATACATACAGCAATGTTAATATTTGCTTACATGTCCCTTGGCATGTTTCACTGCAATAAGGTGCTTATTGGTAGCCATCCACAAGCTTCTGGCAAGCTTCTGCTTGAATTTTTGACCACTCCTCTTGACAAAATTGGTTGGTTTTCTGACATGGACTTGTGTCTTCAGTATTGTCCACACTTTTGAGTCAGGACTTTGGGAAGGCCATTCTAAAACCTGGATTCCAGCCTGATTTAGCCATTCCTTTACCACTTTTAACATGTGTTTGGGGTCATTGTCCTGTTGGAACACCCAACTGCGCTAATGATTGTAGGTTGTCCTGAAGAATTTGAAGGTAATCCTCATTTTTAATTGTCCCATTTAAAGCACCAGTTCCATTGGCTGCAAAACAGGCCCAGAGCATAATATTACCACCACCATGCTTGACGGTAGGGATGGTGTTTCTGGGAATAAGCCTCTCATTTTCTCCTCCAAACATATTGCTGGGTATTTTGGCCAAACAGCTCAATTTTTGTGTGATCCGACATGGACAAAAATAAGACCTTCTGGAGGAAAGTTCTGTGGTCAGATGAAACAAACATTGAGCTGTTTGGCCACAATACACAGCAATATGATTGGAGGAGAAAAGGTCAGGCTTTTAATCCCAGGAACACCATTCCTACCGTCAAGCATGGTGGTGGTAATATTATGCCTGTTTTGCTGCCAATGGAACTGGTGCTTTAAATGGGACAATAATATACAAACCCCGTTTCCATATGAGTTGGGAAATTGTGTTAGATTTAAATATAAACGGAATAGAATAATTTACAAATCATTTTCAACCCACTGCGATGAGGTGGCGACTTGTCCAGGGTGTACCCCGCCTTCCGCCCGATTGTAGCTGAGATAGGCTCCAGCGCCCCCCGCGACCCCAAAAGGGAATAAGCGGTAGCAAATGGATGGATGGATTTTCAACCCATATTCAGTTGAATATGCTACACAGACAACATATTTGATGTTCAAACTGATAAACTTTTTTTTTTTGCAAATAATCATTAACTTTAGAATTTGATGCCAGCAACATGTGACAAAGAAGTTGGGAAAGGTGGCAATAAATACTTATAAAGTTGAGGAATGCTCATCAAACACTTATTTGGAACATCCCACAGGTGAACAGGCAAATTGGGAACAGGTGGGTGCCATGACTGGGTATAAAAGTAGATTCCATGAAATGCTCAGTCATTCACAAACAAGGATGGGGCGAGGGTCACCACTTTGTCAACAAATGCGTGAGCAAATTATTAAACAGTTTAAGAAAAACCTTTCTCAACCAGCTATTGCAAGGAATTTAGGGATTTCACTATCTACGGTCCGTAATATCATCAAAGGGTTCAGAGAATCTGGAGAAATCACGGCACGTAAGCAGCTAAGCCCGTGACCTTCGATCCCTCAGGCTGTACTGCATCAACAAGCGACATCAGTGTGTAAAGGATATCACCACATGGGCTCAGGAACACTTCAGAAACGCACTGTCAGTAACTACAGTTGGTCGCTACATCTGTAAGTGCAAGTTAAAACTCTCCTATACAAGGCGAAAACCGTTTATCAACAACACCCAGAAACGCCGTCGGCTTCGCTGGGCCTGAGCTCATCTAAGATGGACTGATACAAAGTGGTAAAGTGTTCTGTGGTCTGACGAGTCAACATTTAAAATTGTTTTTGGAAACTGTGGACGTCATATCCTCCGGACCAAAGAGGAAAAGAACCATCCAGATTGTTATAGGCGCAAAGTTGAAAAGCCAGCATCTGTGATGGTATGGGGGTGTATTAGTGCCCAAGAAATGGGTAACTTACACATCTCTGAAGGCGACATTAATGCTGAAAGGTACATACAGGTTTTGGAGCAACATATGTTGCCATCCAAGCAACGTTACCATGGACGACCCTGCTTATTTCAGCAAGACAATGCCAAGCCACGTGTTACATCAACGTGGCTTCATAGTAAAAGAGTGCGGGTACTAGACTGGCCTGCCTGTAGTCCAGACCTGTCTCCCATTGAAAATGTGTGGCGCATTATGAAGCCTAAAATACCACAACGGAGACCCCGGTTTGTTGAACAACTTAAGCTGTACATCAAGCAAGAATGGGAAAATAATTCTACCTGAGAAGCTTAAAAAATGTGTCTCCTCAGTTCCCAAACGTTTACTGAGTGTTGTTAAAAGGAAAGGCCATGTAACACAGTGGTGAACATGCCCCAACTACTTTGGCACATGTTGCAGCTATGAAATTCAAAGTTAATTATTATTTGCAAAAAATAAATAAAGTTTATGAGTTTGAACATAAAATATATTGTCTTTGTAGTGCATTCAATTGAATATGGGTTGAAAAGGATTTGCAAATCATTGTATTGCGTTTATATTTACATCTAGCACAATTTCAGAACTCTACAAACCCTGTTTCCACATATATATATATATATATATATATATATATATATATATATATATATCCATCCATCCATCTTCTTCCGCTTATCCGAGGTCGGGTCGCGGGGGCAGCAGCCTAAGCAGGGAAGCCCAGACTTCCCTCTCCCCAGCCACTTCGTCCAGCTCTTCCTTTGGGACCCCGAGGCGTTCCCAGGCCAGCCGGGAGACATAGTCTTCCCAACGTGTCCTGGGTCTTCCCCGCGGCCTCCTACCGGTTGGACGTGCCCTAAACACCTCCCTAGGGAGGCGCTCGGGTGGCATCCTGACCAGATGCCCGAACCACCTCATCTGGCTCCTCTCGATGTGGAGGAGCAGCGGCTTTACTTTGAGCTCCCCCCGGATGGCAGAGCTTCTCACCCTATCTCTAAGGGAGAGCCCCGCCACCCGGCGGAGGAAACTCATTTCGGCCGCTTGTACCCGTGATCTTGTCCTTTCGGTCATAACCCAAAGCTCATGACCATAGGTGAGGATGGGAACGTAGATCGACCGGTAAATTGAGAGCTTTGCCTTCCGGCTCAGCTCCTTCTTCACCACAACGGATCGATACAGCGTCCGCATTACTGAAGACGCCGCACCGATCCGCCTGTCAATCTCACGATCCACTCTTCCCTCACTCGTGAACAAGACTCCGAGGTACTTGAACTCCTCCACTTGGGGCAAGATCTCCTCCCCAACCCGGAGATGGCACTCCACCCTTTTCCGGGCGAGAACCATGGACTCGGACTTGGAGGTGCTGATTCTCATCCCAGTCGCTTCACACTCGGCTGCGAACCGATCCAGCGAGAGCTGAAGATCCTGGCCAGATGAAGCCATCAGGACCACATCATCTGCAAAAAGCAGAGACCTAATCCTGCAGCCACCAAACCAGATCCCCTCAACGCCTTGACTGCGCCTAGAAATTCTGTCCATAAAAGTTATGAACAGAATCGGTGACAAAGGGCAGCCTTGGCGGAGTCCAACCCTCACTGGAAACGTGTCCGACTTACTGCCGGCAATGCGGACCAAGCTCTGGCACTGAGCATACAGGGAGCGGACTGCCACAATCAGACAGTCCGATACCCCATACTCCCTGAGCACTCCCCACAGGACTTCCCGAGGGACACGGTCGAATGCCTTCTCCATGTCCACAAAACACATGTAGACTGGTTGGGCAAACTCCCATGCACCCTCAAGGACCCTGCCGAGAGTATAGAGCTGGTCCACAGTTCCACGACCAGGACGAAAACCACACTGTTCCTCCTGAATCCGAGGTTCGACTATCCGGCGTAGCCTCCTCTCCAGTACACCCGAATAGACCTTACCGGGAAGGCTGAGGAGTGTGATCCCACGATAGTTAGAACACACCCTCCGGTTCCCCTTCTTAAAGAGAGGAACCACCACCCCGGTCTGCCAATCCAGAGGTACCGCCCCCGATGTCCACGCGATGCTGCAGAGTCTTGTCAACCATATATATATATATATATATATATATATATATATATATATATATATATATATATATATATATGTGTGTGTGTGTTTATGTATATATATATATATATATGTAATACATATATATATATATATATATATATATATATAAAATATATGGAGGAGCAGCGGCTTTACTTTGAGCCTTTGATCCCGAGGGACTTTGGGAGCCGCTGGCTGGACGCTCCAGTGTAGCCTCTACAGCCAACTTCTACTGGATAGGTGAAGGGCCTCCATCCTGCTTGTGCACACTCGCCTGCCAGCTCTGAGTATTTGTCCCTCTTTCTTTCAAAGGCAGCCTCCATTCCCTCTTCCCATGGTACCGTTAATTCTACCATGATGACAGTTTTAGTAGAGGTGGACCACAGGACAATGTCTGGGCGTAACGAGGTTGTTGTGATCTCTTGAGGGAACTTCAACTGACGATCTAGATCAGCCCTCATGTTCCATTCTCCGCCAGCTGACAGGAGGGACTGGATGCTCTTGCTGCTGCTCTGAGGCTGGCCACCTTGCTTGACAAACTTAATCAACCGCTGAGCTGTTCCCGGACTGGGCCCATTTGCTTCCACTCTGCGTGCCTCCAGGATTTCAGCTAGCTTCCGCAGGACGCGGTCGTGCCGCCATCCATACCGGCCCTGCGACAAAGCTACCTTGCAGCCAGAAAGAATGTGATGCAAGCTTGGGTTCTGGGAGTCACAGAGCTGGCAGGTCACCTCTGCCCTGTACCACACATGCAAGTTCCCGGGACTGGGGAGGGTATCGTACGTGGCCCTGATGAGGAAACTTAGCCTCGCCTGGGGCATCTTCTACATGTCTGCCCACGTAACAACTCTGTTGACAACGACCTCCCAATTGGTCCATCTCCCTTGCTGCTGTTGGCCCACAGCCTTGATTATGTAGCTCTCCTCTTCCATCTTGACCACTTCTGAGATCACCAGATCTTTTCTTTCCTTCCTTGAGGCTTTGGACCACACTTTGGATGCTGTTCCCCATCCGAAGCCGGCTCTGCCAGACTGTATCTGTCCTACCATCTCCTGGTGTTTTAGTCTGACGATGGCCTGGTCTACTGTCTGCGTCGCATTCCACTTACGCCCTGTACAGACTTGGGTCTTGGTGTTACGGATAGACGGATCAGGTGAGTCTCTGAGCTCAAACACGAGCCTCACCTTCTCCTGTTTGGAGCCCAAGCTGATGGATTTCAGTAGCAGCTTCAGAATGGTTCTTCCAAACAGCGCCGTGTTAGAAAGACATCTGGGAAGGCCCAGCCACTTGCGAATGTAGTTGTTGGCTTTTGAGTCCATCTTGAGGACTGTGGTGGAGGTGATGTCGCACAACTTCAAGGGCCACATCAGGCGATGGTATAAAGTGAACTGGTAACACCAGACCTTGAATTTCCCTGGAAGATAGCTTTGGTCAATCTCCCCGAGTCTTTTCAGGAGTCTGGTGGTACATGCAGCCGTCTGGAGGAGGGTGGTAACATCATCCATGTAGCTCCGCAGCGCCGGGCGTCACTGGCCTGACTCAGATCTCACTCCTTTGACCATCTGTCTTCCACCGATAAGGATGATCTTGAAGGCTGTTATGAACAGTATTGGAGAGATAGAGCAACCCATTGCTATTCCCTTCTCTAACTGGTGCCAGCCAGTTGAGATCTCCTGAGTCGTGTAGCAGACTTTGAAGTTGTTAAAGTAGTTTACTACCAGGCTTTGGATGCATGATGGAATGTGGAAGAAGTTGAGTGCAAAGCTGATGAGTTGATGTGGAACCGATCCATAGGCATTTGCCAGATCCAACCAAACCACATGCAGGTCCGCTTTGTTGCGCTTGGCTGACTGGATTTGCTCCCAGATCATGGCCGAGTGCTCCACGCAGTCAGGGAAGCCTGGAACGCCTGCCTTCTGACAACTGATGTCGATGTAATTGTTTGCCAGAAAGTAGTTGGTCATCCGCTTCGCCACCACGGTGAAGAAAAGCTTCCCTTCCACATTCAGTAGGGCAATGCCTCTGAACTGGTCGATGTTACAGGAGTTTCTCTCTTTTGGGATAAAAGTTGTTGTTGCTCTGCTCCACGATGATGGTATGGACTGGGTTTTCCAGGCAACGCCCATCAGCTTCCACAACAGCTTCAGGAGTCCAGGACAGTTTTTGAAAACCTTGTAAGGTACCCTGTTCTGTCCGGGTGCTGAAGCAGTTCTTGCACGCTCAACCACTTGCTTAACCTCAGCCCATCTCGGGGGGGTGGTGTCAAACTGCGAGGAAGGCTCAGGTGGGCGAGGTATATGCCCCGGTGATCCGAGGGGGAGGTCCTTTTGGCTATCACTGAGCTGGACTATGATGTGTTCCTCCAACTCCTGCTCACTGGCCTGGAGTGTCCCGTTCTTCTTTTCCTCTAGCAGGCTTCGAGCATACTTGAAGGGGTCCCGGAAGAAGCTTGCCCTTGCTTTCTCCCTGCATCTTCTGCGTTTCCTGATCCTTTCAGCTCTCCTCAGTTGTGTGAGTCTTACTTTGATCTGGTCCCACAAGTTCTTCAGGCCGACTTTCTCCTGGTCATTGGCTTTCCTCCACTGCTTGCGTAAGAGGCGGCGTTTCTTTACGAGCTGGAGGATTTCCCTCTCCAGTCTCCCGCTCTGTTTGGGAACGATCTTCCTCTGTGGCATCAATCCAAAACGCTCTTTTCTTTCTTCGTAGATGTCTCCCATAATGTTTAGTTTGGAAGTTACACTGCCTCTTAGCGCACTTTGGAGGGTGGTGCATAAGTTCAAATCGAAGCTGCTCCAGGAGTCTTTGTCGTTGGCTTTTGGCCACTTCACTTTGGCTTTCCGGATAAGCTTCTTTGATGTTCCTCTTGTGGGTTCTCTACTTGGTGTTTCACTGTACTGCGGGCTGTGCTGTTGTTGCTGCACATCCTGCTTCCCAGCAGGACGTGTATATAAGTGTGTTTTTATATATTTACTTTTGTATATATAAATCAACACAAAATATTTACTTTGGAGCAATGTTCACAGACGCAGGCGAGCGATGATGTTCGTGGTTGAGCGAAGAGTTGTTTGATGTTGGATGCTAGAAAATGCCCGATACGTTGTAGCAGTCAGCCCTAATGCATTGTTGCAGCTCCATGATTTTTGTGCACGTCATTGCATGTGCTTTTGGGAGACGAGCGGGTGAAGTGTGCCGCCGTGTTCGGGGGTTGTGTGGCCATGGTGTGGAGAGTGGCTGGCGTGTTCAGGGGTTATAATGTGGGGTGTCACTAATGTCATATTGGGGGTGTCATTAATGCTCAAAATCCTCTAATATTTTTGCGATACACTGGTAGGGTACCCAAGATCGATTGGTAGACCGCGATTGAGAGGTTGGCGATGACCAAAATATGTAAATATTGAATGTCTCTCGGCTCTCGGTGAAGGCGGACGCGCTCCCTCCCTCTCCGCATCTGCTCTGCTTGCCTCTGTGTTTTGTCCTGTCTTCTCTAAACTTTAAGAGCCCCTCTTTCTGCGCTGATCTCCGAAATCCCAGTGAGACAAGCACAGTGACAGCCGCTCTGGATCCCTCCCTCACACATACTCCAACCCCACCAGGGCTGGCTCTAGACCATTTGATGCCCCAGGCAAGAGTGAGCTCTACCCTCCAGGCCCCATCCAGAAAAGTGTACCCCCCACCCCCATCACCAGCAAAAAGTCTATAAGCAGCATTACACAGTCAGCAAGTATTTATCTGACATGTAAAGACCAAAAAAATGCATTCTGAGGAAAAAATATAAGCCATTTAAACCATTTTTAATTTGTTCACTAAATGTCTGTGGAAGTAATGGTGATGAAAACTTATTTCATCAACTCTTTTTAGGGATTGTGAAGTCTGAGTTTACCTCATAAGATACTTCAATCAATCAATCAATCAATCTTTATTTATATAGCCCTAAATCACAAGTGTCTCAAAGGGCTGCACAAGCCACAACGACATCCTCGGTACAAAGCCCACATGGCTAAGTCATTCAGTTCTTAGTCGGTCAGTCAAACGGTGTGAATATAATAAGTCTATATGATATACTGTAATTGTATATATCAAAATTTAAAAGCAAAGTGTATATCATGAGTATAATATAATGATAGGGTGCAACCCATAATATAAGTACAGTATAACCTCTTACTTCCTATTCCAGTAACAGTTATAGTAACTATATGTATCTATAAAAAATCTATATAAAGGCACTGAAAGCTACTTTGAGTATGTAAGCTATGATTTATTATTATTATTATTATTATTATTATTATTATTATTTTCTCTTGCATCATGATGTTATTAGTAATAAAATACATTTAAGCAGTCATTTTAATGCAGCCAAAGTAAGACAACTATTTCAGATGAATAAGCCAGGTTGTACGGAGAGTATTTAAAAATGATTTGAACAAAAAGCAGTCTGATATTGAATAAGATATTGTATACTTTATTTTTTATTACAAATGAATTATTAGTTGGCTAGAAATAATCACTCACCTGGATCTACATGTTGCATCCGTCTCTCTGCAGCAAACGTGCTGTCTGGATACAGGCTGTAGTGTAAAACACAAAATGGCATAAATGTCATTTCTGCATGTATTGTAACTTTAAAGTACTTTTTTGGAAATTGTGTTTATTGATCATATTCCAAAACTGAAAAACGACAAGGCTCAGGTGAACAAATGTCCACCTCTTCCTCTGGAACAGCCTCCATGTGCCTGTCGGGGCTGTAAATGCGTCTTGTTGCAAGTCTTGTGGTTTCTGTGTCAGAACATGTGTATATGTCCTTATCGTGAATATATAGGTTTTTTTTCTGGCCCAAAACTGAGCTTGCCCCATAGGACTGTAGACTAGTAAAAAATAAAATCTAAAATCGCAAAAATTGGACTTTTAACAGCGATCGGACAACAAATGTATGGGAATTGCTGACTTTGATGACTTTTGTATTCGTGGTTGTGTTGTTTTTGGTATGTTTAACTCTGCCGATCAAAACTGGTTAAATACATTTAGCGCTGAATTTGACCAGCAGAGGGTGATAAAGCAACATCTTAAGTTTAATTGTGTAAACCACATGTGTGCAATGTTTGCTGTGTGTATTAACACTAAACCTTCTATTTTATTTAATTGACATTATACTTTTATAATGTTTATATTTTCAGTCATACAAACCAAAATAAAGGAAGACGTGTAAAGAAATAAAACTGAGGAAAAAAAATAAGGAACATCAATCCTCAACAAAACTTAGCTTCTGTTTCTTCATGTTGTTAACTATCTGTCTAGCTGCACACGCTGGAAACGAGTAGCGAGGGCAGAATAATGAATTTATTGACACTGCAGTGTGACTTTGTAAATAAGTAAACATAGCCTCTAAGGAATAAAACCTGCGTAGGCACTTTCTAAAAAAACATCCACATTTCGATGTCCGGCCCCTGAGACCTTGGGCTCTTGAAACTGTGGCCCTCTTTATGTAGTTGAATAGCCCTGCCCTACAATGTACTGTATGTCTGCTCTTGAACGTTTCTGTGCTGAAAATGTTAAGCGAAGTGAAGTGAATTACATTTATATAGCGCTTTTTCTCAAGTGACTCAAAGCGCTTTACATTGTGAAACCCAATATCTAAGTTACATTTAAACCAGTGTGGGTGGCACTGGGAGCAGGTGGGTAAAGTGTCTTGCCCAAGGACACAACGGCAGTGACTAGGAAGGCGGAAGCGGGGATCGAACCTGCAACCCTCAAGTTGCTGGCACAGCCGCTCTACCAACCGAGCTATACCGCCCCTGAAAATGTAACTTCATTGTAGTTTTTGAGCACAATGACAATAAAGTGCTATTCCATTCGTCTTCTTCTTCTTCTGTCGTGTGTCTTTAGATTTTCAGCTTTGTTGAGGCAAGCCAGGTCAACGTGTCATCGTCCAGGTCAATCATACCTTGTTCGCCATTCGGTGGCCGGTGTTTGGGGCAACTAGTTACTATATGCTCTACTGTCTGAACTGGGTCCCCACACTCGCAGGAGGCATCTTCCGCAAGTCCCCACCTCTTCATTGCTGCTCCGTAGCGTCCGACGCCGGTCCTCAAGCGGTTGAGGGTTGTCCACTGCTTCCGGGGCAGTTTCTGGCCGGAGACGTCTGTGGGGTCGTCGATGTAGTGGTGCAGCCTAGATGGTTCTGCTAACTTCCACTGTTCTCTCCATCTCGTCTTGACCCAGGTGGCCTTGGAAGTATCAGCTGATGTTGTGCTGAGCAGCTCGTGGGCTTGCATGGCAAAGGGGCGTCTTGACTTTAGGCGCACGCGTCATGGTGTTTCTGTGACGATCTTATGGAGGAGGTGGGATTCGCTGGTCTCTGCCTCTCGGGAGAGGGCCAGTGTGGCTGCTTCTCGTCTGATGTTTGCCGGGGCGATGCCAGCGAGGATGGGCAGTTGGTTTACTGGGGTCCCTCGCAGGCGCCCGGGGACGGTCCGCAGGGTGCTGTTGAGGGCGACATCCAACTTCTTTACATGGGCGCTACGGCACCAAACCGGGGCACAGTACTCGGCGGCTGAGAACACCAGGGCCAGTGTGGACATGTGCAGTGTCTTCGTCGTAGCTCCCCATGTGGTGCCGGCTAGCCGCCGTATTAGGGCGGCACGATCACTTGTCTTTGCCTTGGCACTGTGCAGGTGTTGTTTGAATGTCAGTGTTCTGTCAAGCTTCACACCGAGGTACGTGGGAACAGGCTGGGACTGTAACCGGGCATTATCCACCATGATGTTCATCTCACGGGCTGCTTCCATGTTGTTGAGGTGGAACATTGAAAATGTTGTCTTATCCATGCTGAGCTTGAGACGCCATTTCCTCAGGTATGAGGACATGATATTCATGTCCTCAGAGAGGCCCTGTTCTGCTGCTTCCCAGGATGGCTTACTAAGTAGGATGGCCAGATCATCTGCATAGCCATACTTCTTTGACTGAGTTGCAGGCAGGTCATGGATATAAATGTTGAACAGCATTTCTGCCAGCACTGAGCCCTGTGGGACGCCATTCTTAAGTTTCCTCACCCTGCTGCATTGGCCATTGCTGGTGTGTAGTCGGAAACTGCGGTTGCTCATCATCTCCATGATGAAGCTCACCATATGTTTGTCTGGGATGGTTTCCAGAAGTTTCATATGTAGCCCACGCATCCAGACAGTATCGTATGCAGCTGTGAAGTCCAAGAAGACAGCGCCAGCCTTCTCCCCTGCCTGCAAGCTGTCCTCTATGTCTTGACACAGAAGGGTCACCTGGTCCGCCATGGACCTACCGCTTTGGAAGGCAGCCTGTTCTTTAGGCAGCTGCGGGTCGATCACCGGGTTGAGACGTGCATGGAGGAGGCGTTCCAAGACCTTATATGGAACACACAGCAGTGAGATGGGTCGGTATCCCTTAGGGTCATCACTAGGCTTGTTTGGCTTCGGCAGAGCGCTCACCTTGGCACGACGCCAGATCTTTGGCAGCTTCAGACATCGGAGACACATGGAGAGGAAGGAGCACAGCCAGACGGTTGCCTTCTTGCCTTGATGTTTTATGTATTCCGGATGGATGCCGTCGATGCCTGGTGACTTACCCGTTTTCAGCCGTTGGATGGCCTGCCCGATTTCTTGTGTTGTGAAATCGCAGGATAGGTTGAGATCATAGCCTGGTGCCCTATGCAGCTCACGGACTTTTGCCGATGTTCTTCTGCTGAAGTCCTTGTCTGCACTGCGGTAGCGGCGGTTGCTCAGCAATAGTGACGCGATGGAATTTGCAGTGATGGGACATTGTGCTAGGGTTGTCGACCTGCCCATCAGCTTGTTCATGGTCTGGCACGCCCGACGACTAGAGTGTGTGAAGTCGATTGATTCCACTGTCTCCGTCCATCTTTGCCTGCGTTTCTCATTTAGTCTGCAGATTAAGTTGTTCGCTGCTATATCCCTGTCGTCGCTAGTTTGTGATTCTGTGTGGGCGCGAAACAGATCTTCACATTCGCCATACCAGCAGGGTACATAGGCTTTGCGTATGCCACGGGGGATGTTCTTCTTGGCGGCAGCCAGCATCATCTTGCAGTATGAGTCATAAGCGATGTCCAAGTTGGTGGGGCGCGGGTGTGGGAGACCAGCAACTGCCTTGTTCACTTGCTGTGTGAAGCCTACCCAGTTTGCTTTTCGGAAGTTCCACCTCCTCACATCCTTCCCTTCCACAGACTGGACCAGAGATGGAATGGTTATGAGCGATGGTCGGTGGTGTGATCGGGGGAATCTGTTTAGAATGCGTCTTACTGGTAGTGGTTCGTTGTCGCGACATTTTGCAAAGGCCAGGTCCGGGTTGGTGGTGCTGTTCCAGCGTGCAGAATAGAAAGTGCGTGGCTCCTTTGGGTCGTATAGAAGTGTCCCATCGGCGGCCGAGGCCCATTCTGCCAGGAATTCACCATCAGCATTGGCGCTGCTGTAGCCCCAGTCTGTGTGCTGGCTGTTGAAATCACCAGCATACATGGCGGGGGCTGGGACATCTGGCAGAGATGTTGGGACAAACCTAGTCGGAGGCGGCTTGTAGATGTTGACGATGGTGGTGTCTTGCACTTTAGTTATAATCCATTCTACCTCTGCATCGTTTGCGGACTGTGCTATAGCTGACCAAGCCATGTTGTTACGAATGAATGTAGCTATGCCGTGATGTTTGTCGGCGGTGGGACCAGCCAGGGTGTACCCAGGGAGCTTCAGGAAGTTCTTGTTTTCAAGGTGAGTCTCCTGCAGTAGAACTATAGTCGCCTTGTTTTTAATGGCGATCTGTTCGATGACGTTGAGTTTAGCGGTGGTAAGGCTTTCAACGTTGAGCTGCAGTGACGCTAAACCAACTAGGCTTTTTGCGGTCTGCAGACGTGGTAAAGACATTAGTTTTGCTTTTGTAGGCTTTTTGAACCTTTAAGCTATTCGTAGGTGAGACCCCTTCCATTCGTCCATGTACCTGTTACTCCAGTATGCGAACTACTCTTGTGGCACGACTTTTAAAGGGAACCAAAAAAAGCACATCACCCTGATTCTCGCTTCTCTGCATAGGCTTCCTGTTCATTTTAGAATTGACTTGAAAATGTTTGTTTTTAAAGCTTTGAATGGACCGGCCCCAAAGTACATCGCAGACTTCATCCAAATTTATGTCCGAGGGCCAGTTCCAACTTGTGGGGCCTAAAACGAGGCTTAAAACTAGGGGAGACAGGGCCTTCTCTGTTGTTGGCTCTAAACTTTGGAATGTTCTGCCCCCTCATGTCAGAATGATGTTTTAAGTCTCATCTTAAAACCCACTTTTATTCTCCGGCTTTTAAATCGGCATGAGTCTCTTGGTCCTCTGTCTTACACTTTTGTAGAATAAAACAATGAATTTGACACTTCATAATGCGCCACACATTTTCAATGGGAGACAGGTCTGGTCTACAGGCAGGCCAGTCTACTACCCGCACTCTTTTACTACGAAGCCACGCTGTTGTAACACGTGCAGAATGTGGCTTGGCATTGTCTTGCTGAAATAAGCAGGGGCGTCCATAAAAAAGACATATGTTGCTCCAAAACCTGTATGTACCTTTCAGCATTAATGGTGCCTTTACAGATGTGTAAGTTACCCATGCCTTGGACACTAATACACCCCCATATCATCACAGATGCTGGCTTTTGAACTTTGCGCCTATAACAATCCGGATGGTTCTTTTCCTCTTTGGTCCGGAGGACACGACGTCCACAGTATCCAAAAACTATTTGAAATGTGGACTCGTCAGACCACAGAACACTTTTCCACTTTGCATCATTCCATCTTAGATGAGCTCCGGCCCAGGGAAGCCGGCGGCGTTTCTGGGTGTTGTTGATAGATGGCTTTCGCTTTGCATAGTAGAGTTTTAACTTGCACTTACAGATGTAGCGACCAACTGTAGTTACTGACAGTGGTTTTTTGAAGTGTTCCTGAGCCCATGTGGTGATATCCTTTTCACACTGATGTCGGTTTTTGATGCAGTACCGCCTGAAGGATCAAAGGTCACGAGCATTCAATGTTGGTTTTCGGCCTTCCAGTGATTTCTCCAGATTCTCAGAACCTTTTGATGATATTACAGACCGTAGATGGTGAAATCCCTAAATTCCTTGCAATAACTGGTTGAGAAATGTTGTTTTTAAACAATTTGCTCAGGCATTTGTTCACAAAGTGGTGACCCTTGCCCCATCCTTGTTTGTAAATGACTGAGCATTTCATGGAAGCTGCTTTTATACCCAATCATGGCACCCACCTGTTCCCAATTAGCCTGTTCACCTGCGGGATGTTCCAAATAAGTGTTTGATGAGTATTCCTCAACTTTCTCAGTCTTTTTTGCCACTTGTGCCAGCTTTTTTGAAACATGTCGCAGGCATCAAATTCCAAATAAGCTAATATTTGCAAAAAAATATCAAAGTTTCTCAGTTCGAACGTTAAGTATCTTGTCTTTGCAGTCTATTCAATTGAATATAGGTTGAAAAGGATTTGCAAATCATTGTATTTTGTTTTTATTTACCTTTTACGCAACGTGCCAACTTCACTGGTTTTGGGTTTTGTAGACTGCACAGAAAAGGGAAGGACGTGCGTGTGTGTTCTCGTCTCACATAAGGATTGTGGAAAAATGGGCAACATTCCAAAAAAAGTAACATTTCCTCTTTAGGTCGGTGTAGTGACCCCCCTGTCCTTTCAAGTGTGTTTTTTTTGTTTTGAAATGAAAAGCTCAGTTCCAAAATAAAACCGAGTACTTGAAGAGCACCCCCTTCCCCCCTTTCAGTGCTGAGAACCTGCTCACCCGACTCACGTGCAGGTTCCGTGCAGCAGCGGAACCTCCAATTGTAGCGCACCACGTGACCTTGTGGTCGCCGATGTTTGTCTCTGAGAGTTACGCTTGTGACAGGGCTGGTTTGCTTTCCACCGCTCCGTGCGTCACGTTTGTGCGCGCCTGGCAAAAAAAAAAAGCGTGCGTAAGAGAAGCAAAAAGAAAAAAAAAGAAGAAGAAAATTTGCCGCGTTACTACAGAGCTCTTTCCTTTTTTGTGACCAGTCTCTATATGAGGAGGAAATAATGACACAAGCGTTTAATCACTGAACGGCAGGGTCAAGGGTCATGTTCATCATGTTCATGGTCAGTGACTGCGGATATTTGGATGACGAATTACGTTTTTTTTAGATTTAATGTGTATTCCACTTGAGTCACCAATAGAAAATTGTGTAATCCACATTTTTGGTCAATGCAACTGGGGATACAATAAACATGCCAGCAAACATGCATTCTTAGAAAAAACAAAGACTTCCTTAAAAACCTGGTTTTGCAGAATTGAGCAAGCGGCATCAAGCTTTTGGATGGCTCTGACCTGAAACTAACAGTAACCAAGATTGATAAGTGTAATAAGAACATCCTTTTGTAAATAAAAATACCTTTTCCCGACAAGTGAGCTAAAGTGATTTTCTGCATCATTGTACTCGTCGTTGTTGGTGTTATGGTGGGAGCCACCACACGACTCTTCCAGTGATCTTGTTTGTCTCTGTGCGATTCAAAACTCTCTTCTAAGAGACCAATGAGCAACATAACTAACTAACTCTAAACAAAATTAATCGAAGACAATTAAATCATCACTTACATATTGCCTATGAGCAGCAAAGGTACCAATATATTTAAATTGAAAATTCCTGTGGACATTTTGATGGGTCTGCTATCTGTGCCCTGTACCACTGGCCGGGGTTTGTCGGAAACCGCCGTACTTTTAGGATGGTTCTGAGCGTCTGAATCCGTGAGTTTTAGGTGTAACTGTACAAAATGAGCTACAGAGCTCGCCTAAAACATTAGCATGATTAAATTAAAATGTAACACTTAGCAAGTGTGCTAATGATAGCATGCTAATAGTTAACATGTCTCACATATCAAGTAACATGGCTGTAAGGTGCATGGAGAAAAAATAAAATAAAAAAGTAGAGAAAAAAGTAAAAAAAACAGGAAAAAAAGGTAGCATGCTAATATTTGTTTGCTAGCATGCTAATGTTTGCATGCTAACAGTTAACAAGTGCCATGTACCAAATTATTTGACTCTCGGGTAAACGGAAGCAAATTTAGCTAAACAAATATCATGCTTATGTTAGCATGCAAGCAAGCTAACGTTAACATACTATCAGTTAGCTTGTATCGAAAGTAAACAAGTGTGTGAGCAAAATGAGATGTTAAGCACCGAGCTACGTGAAAGAATGGCTGAGCTACAAGAGGAGGTAATATTGTCTTTTTGGCGTTTGTCTCAGAGCAATCGTCCATGAAAAGGGTATGTACCCATTAAATGGGCCCATTTTTTAAAAATTTGTGAATAGCGTCACCATGATAACACGAAATGTTGCCAACTTAAAGTACCGCCGTAGGCGCGAGTGAGACCTTTCCGATGGTATAACACATGTGGGGGTTCGTTGGCCAATCCGTCTCGTATTAATCGTAAGAGAAACCTGCAGATCTATAATAATAAAAGTGGAAATATGAGGAATAATAATATGGGCTGCTTGCATTGCAGCAGGCCCATAACTACAAAAATACACTATTTTGCCAAAAGTATATGGCCACCTGCCTTTACTCACATATGAACTTGAAGTGCCATCCAGTGGAATTGTCCAAAATGTTTTGGTATCTTGGAGCATTCAAAGTTTCTTTCACTGGAACTACCAGCAACCCCACACCATAATTCCTCCTCCACCAAATTTCACACTCGGCACAATGCAGTCTGAAATGTAGCATTCTCCTGGCAACCTCCAAACCCAGACTGGTCCATCAGATTGCCAGATGGAAAAGCGTGATTCATCAGTCCAGAGAAGGCGTCTCCACTGCTCTAGAGTCCAGTGGCGACGTGCTTTACACCACTGCATCCCACTCTTTGCATTGGACTTGGTGATCTATGGCTTAGATGCAGCTGCTCGGCCATGGAAACCCATTCCATGAAGCTCTCTGCATACTGTACGTGGGCTAATTGGAAGGTCACATGAAGTTTGTAGCTCTGTAGCAACTGACTGTGCAGAAAGTCTTTGCACTATGAGCTTCAGCATCCGCTGACCCTTCTCTGTCAGTTTATGTGGCCTACCTCTTGGTGGCTGACTTGCTGTTGTTCCCAAACTCTTCACTTTTCTTATAATAAAGTTGACTTTGAAATATTTAAGAGCGAGGACATTTCACGACTGGATTTGTTGCACAGGTAGCATCCTATGACAGTTCCACGCTGGAAATCACAATTTCTGATTGTGTGGAACATTTATTTGCAATCGAGGTTAGTTTTAGGGGTAACAGTTAAGTATGTAAGTGAGAATGGTGGGAGGAATACTATTTGTTTTGTCCGACGTTGTAGGAAAAACTGAAACGTTTCTTGTTCTCATGACAACAAATGGTATTTGGAAAAATGATTGCAATATGTAAAAGGACAAATCATAACAACATAAAGGGTGAAAATACTGGAAACAATGAATTCTGGTAAGATAGGTAACTGCTTGGTGAACGATTTGAGGCCACAATTAGACAAAACACATTATATTATATTTTGGTGCAAGTGCACAATAATGTGCTGAAATTGTATCTTTTATTAGATTGTGTGAATGGTGTTAACCACACTACTTGTAATCACTACTCAGTGCTGTTCTCGCGTACACATCAGTAACACAAAAAAACAAATTACTGGAAATTAAAAAAACTAATATTTCCTTGAGTTTCTTTCGACTTATTGAGTGACTTGATGACTTATTGACATCTGACTGACTAACTTTGGACTGAATGAGTGAGCCATCACATTCTATTCACCGGACTTGATGATTCAGCCCCCAGTGTGCTGCAAAACTATCAATTCTACAAAAATGTTCCTCAGTTTCAGAGAATACAACTATTTGTTTGAGGGTGAGTCATGATAGAAGTGATTTTGGAAAAACTCAAGTTTAAATCCAAGAGCCTGTTTTGCTGAGGGTATGTCATGGTTGCAAAAAAACTCATTGCTGTAGCGGAAGAACGGAATGGTTGAAACACAGCATATTCTTACTGCTCTGAAAACACAGATTTGTTCTCTCAGAGCATTCAGTTTGTCTAAAAAGACGTTTCACCTCTCATCCAAGCAGGCTTCATCAGATTGGTCAGATCTGAGACTAGGTCTGACCAATCTAAGTCGGATCTGAGACTCGGTCTGACAAATCTAAGTCAGATCTGAGACAAAGTCTGACCAATCTAAGTCAGATCTGAGACTAGGTCTGATAAATCTAAATCAGACCTGAGACTAGATCCAACCAATTAGAGTAAGATCTGAGATTAGGTCTGACCAATCTAAATCAGACCTGAGACTAGATCTGACCAATTAACGGAAAATCTGATATTAGGTCTGACCAATCTAAGTCAGACCTGAGACTAGATCTGACCAATTAGAGTAAGACCTGAGACTAGGTCTGACCAACCAGAGTAAGATTTGAGACTCGGTCTGACCAATCAAAGTCCGACCTGAGACTAGATCTGACCAATTAGAGTAAGATCTAAGACTAGATCTGACCAATTAGAGTAAGATCTGAGATTAGGTTTGACCAATCTAAATCAGACCTGAGACTAGATCTGACCGATTAACGTAAAATCTGATATTAGGTCTGACCAATCTAAGTCAGACCTGAGACTAGATCTGACCAATTAGAGTAAGACCTGAGACTAGGTCTGACCAATCAGAGTAAGATTTTAGACTCGGTCTGACCAATCTAAGTCAGACCTGAGACCAGAACTGACCAATCTAAGTCTATGAGCATGAACTAATGTAGGCCTGCTCAGATGGCGAAACATCTTCTGAGACAAACTAAACGATCCGGTTGTGATCGATTGAAAGCCCTGAAAATAAAAGACCTGAACAAATGAGAACATCTATAGACATGTATTTGTTGTAGTTCACAGGTGAATAAGGTTAGTTACCCTTGCAGTTTATACCAAACCAAAGCGACAAAGTCTTAATTCCAGCAGCAATATCTTTTTCCAATGCCCCAAAGTGACCGTGTCATTCTGCAAACACCTTCCCTGTCCCTCTCCGTCTTACTAGTCCTACTCTATTTTAGTATCAAAGATCACATATGACGGGAATACCAACCCGAACAATTGTTTACTAGACCGGCACTAACATGGATGATGGGAACGACTTGGGAGTTTGCCATTATATTCTTATCAGTGACGGAGCAGGAAGGGGCTAGGAATATGTTTGCGGTTACATTTCAAATGAGCCGCCCTGTCACTCATTGATTAACATTTGACATGCGCTTATTAATTAATTGTAGTTACTTGTTACTTTCCCAAAGACGTATTAGAATGCCTAATTGCTCTTTAATGAATGGAAAATAATTAAAGATTTACTTAAAAACACTTTTATATATCTGCCATTCTGAGAGAGACAATTCAATTCGGTTTTATTGTCATTGTCCCAGAGAACAACAACATTAAGTTAATCAACACTGCATAGTTTGATGATCCTAAACCCCAAAACCCCCATCAATAACCTTGTGTAAACACTGAACAGTTTTTTGACATCCAACAATCTAACAGACCAGAGATGCAAAGTCCACTTCAGAGTTGTTGTTGGTGGATGGTCGAGTCCACGAGGGTGTGTGTTCAGCAGGCTAGAGCAGTGTCAAGGTCTTTTTAGCTCAGGGGCCACATGGAGAACAATAATGGCATGATAACTTGAATATAAAGACAACTTCAGATTGTTTTTTTGTTTAAAAATAGACCAAGCACATTCTAAAAATGTACACATCATAATTAATTTTTTTACACTTACATGATGCGTTAATAGTATTCTCTCGTCATGTGTAGTTATTTATACTTTCTTAATAAATGATAATGTTGATCAGTCAAACAGGTGGAATTGAGTCTGGCAGAGTTTTAAAATATTCCCACTGGTGTTAATTTGTAATCTATCAGAAGGTGAAATTAATAATAATACATATTAAAATGACAGGATGTTATTCATGTAATTTACTTATTTGCCTCAACTGATAAATATCATGTAGTTTATTCTGTACATATGTAGCATCATCTACAACAAAACTTGTGAATTTCGACCCATTTCATGAATCACACATGAAGTTTCTTTCAGCATATTTCTGCGTGTCCAGATAATGTGTCCCCACTCATAAATACAACAGGAAATTTAGAAATTATCAAAAACATGTATTTGTGTAGAAATGTCACAGGTTACATTAGCAACAACTTATTTGACAATCAAGGCATGAACGTAACAGTCCACATTTTCTATACTGTAGCTACGCCCCCTCTGAAGTCATGTCCCTCCCCTGACAGGGAATACAAATAATTGCTATTGCGACATCCAGTGGACACATTTAGAACAGCAGTTTCTTCCATTCCAAAATGTCAGCTCATTTTTATACTTAGCAAACAAACTAATTTCACGGGCCTGATCCGTACGTTTGACACCCCTGGAATAGAAACTGTTAGACAGTCTTGTTTTTCGGGCCTGTATGGAACTGTACCTCAGGGCAGTAGGTGGACCAGATGATGGGCAGGGCGGTGACGGTCACGCAGGATGTTCTGCGCTCTCCTCAGACAGCGAGTGGTGAAGATGGAACTGATCTCTGGAAGACTGGTCCCAATGATGTTTCACCACTCGCTGGAGTGTCTGTTGGTCCGCCTTAGTTGAGCTAGAGAACCACCCTAAAAATCCATATTAGTTAGAACACTGCGGATGGTTCTGAAGTTCACCAATCTAAGTCAGATCTCAGACTAGAACTGGCCTATCTAAGTCAGATCTCAGACTAGAACTGGACAATCTAAGTCAGATCTGAAACTAGATCTGGCCAATATATGTCAAATCTGAGACTAGATCTGGCCAATCTAAGTCATATTTGAGACAAGAACTGGCCAATTTAAGTCAGATATGAGACTAGACCTGACCAGTCTAAGTCAGATCTGAGACTAAAACTGGCCAATCTAATTCAGACCTGAGACTAGATCTGGCCAATTTAAGTCAGATCTATAACTAGATCTGGCCAATATAAGTCAGATCTGAGACTAGATCTGGTCAATATAAGTCAGATCTGAGACTAGATCTGGCCAATCTAAGTCATACCTGAGACAAGAACTGGCCAATTTAGGTCAGATCTGAGACTAGACCTGACCAGTCTAAGTCAGATCTGAGACTAAAACTGGCCAATCTAAGCCATATCTGAAACTAGATCTGGCCAATATAAGTCAGATCCGAGACTAGAACTGACCAATCTATGTCAGATCTGAGACTAGATCTGGCCAATATAAGTCAGATCTGAGACTAGATCTGGCCAATCTAAGTCATATCTGAGACAAGAACTGGCCAATTTAAGTCAGATCTGAGACTAGACCTGACCAATATAAGCAGATGTAATACTGTAATTCTTTGTTCTTGGTTGCTAGCAATGCAGCTAATGTTAGCAATCAATTCTACCTCTTAATCACTTTAATAATGCATTCAAAAAGCGTCAACAAAACTTCATTTACGTTCTGTAACCTGTATAATAACCAAACTGTAGCAACATTGTTATTGTATGAGTGAACACTGAGTAACTCTTTTTCTAGCGTGCTAATACATCGACATGCTACATTATTAGCCATATAAGCTAACTACGGAAAGACATAAGCTAGCTTCTACGTCAACTAGAAACACATTTGAGTTAGTAATACACAACACAATGTGATAGGACACCAATCTGTACTGAGTGAAAACATGAACAATCATATTGCAGTATCTGTAAAGTATTATTTCATGTTTTGTTTGTACACAGCTAGCCAGACAAAGTATAGTTGTAATAACACACATGACGTGCTGCGTGTATCATGTTCTATATAAAGTTTTACTCACTCCATGGGGACGTTTTTCTGTTTTTTTGGGGTAAGCACTCCATTTATGTCAAAATAGGTTCGCTCAAATTCACTTTCACCTCACTCTCTCGGCTTCTGTCTGTACCAACGTTTCACCCTTATTTTGTGCTGGCTTCTAAAAGCAGCAGTTCATCCGTATATTCAGCTTCAAAAAGATAAGGTTGTGGATCCTCATCTGTCCAAAAAAAGTCGTCTTCGTTGTCTGTTACCAAGTCTGCCATGATTAGATCACACACTCGTGTTTTGTATCCGGAAGTAGGAACACACATTGTTGGACGTGCTTTTCAATGGAAACGGAAATCAATGCGCGGAAGAAATTAGTTCCGGTAATGATTAAAATGATCAAAATACAGTAAATATTGTACATATTACATATTGTTATGAATGTGTATGTTACTACATTTTTTATATACTTGCAGTGTGTATATTGTACATATTACATATTGTTATGAAGGTGTCTGTTACTACATTATATATATACTTGCATTGTGTGTATTGCACATATTCTTTATTGTTTTCAAGGTGTCTGTTACTACAAACCCCGTTTCCATATGAGTTGGGAAATTGTGTTAGATGTAAATATAAACGGAATACAATGATTTGCAAATCATTTTCAACCCATATTCAGTTGAATATGCTACAAAGACAACATATTTGATGTTCAAACTGATAAAACATTTTTTTTTTTGTAAATAATCATTAACTTTAGAATTTGATGCCAGCAACACGTGACAAAAAAGTTGGGAAAGGTGGCAATAAATACTGATAAAGTTGAGGAATGCTCATCAAACACTTATTTGGAACATTCCACAGGTGTTGGGAACAGGTGGGTGCCATGATTGGGTATAAAAACAACTTCCCAAAAAATGCTCAGTCTTTCACAAGAAAGGATGGGGCGAAGTACACCTCTTTGTCCACAACTGCGTGAGCAAATAGTCAAACAGTCCTGCCAGGCTTTTAGTCATTTATTATTGTTATATATTTTTTTATTTTTAATGTATTTATTATTTTTATTTTTATTATTTAGTTATTTTTATTTTATTTTATTTTTTAAATTTTATTTTTTTATTTATTTGTGTGTGGCGTCGCGCGGGTCTCACTTCCTGTTGGGTGGGGTCCGTGCCCGTGTGGCCCGACCTTGCGCTGTGGGGTCTCTGTTGGTGACTTGATGTGCTGGCGGCGCGGCCCCCGTGTCTGGTCTGGATGCTGTGTCTCGGTTGTTTGGGCGGTGGTGTGTTTGTGCGGGTTTGGGTGGGGGTGGGGGGCCTTTTGGTGGGGGGGGGGGTGTTGGTGTCTCTTGTTTGCGTGTTGGCGTTCGGGCTGACTGGTGGGCTGGCGCCGGCTGGTCTCCGTGGTCCTGGTGGCGTGTGGTTGCTGGTCGCAGTTTTTTTTTATCACTTTGATTTGATTGGCTGGTGCTGGCTGTCTGGGGTTATTGCGGCTGCTGTTTCTGCTGCCGTTTGTTTGTGGTGTGGGCGCCCGTGGCTGCTGGGTCTGGTGCAGGGGTGTGGCTGATGTTGTGACTGGTGGCAGCGCGCGCGTGATGGCTGTCGGGGCTGACGAACTGTGTATATGTATGTATATGTGTGTGTATGTATGTATGTATATATATGTGTATGTGTACATATGTGTATGTATATGTATATATGTGTATGTGTGGGTATGTATACATGTATGTGTATGTATATATGTATGTATGTATGTATGTATATTTCTGAGGGTACGCTCTGGGCATGCCTGTCAGACGGGGGTCGACGCCTCAGGCTACTGCATCCGAACTGCGTGTCTGGAGCTCCTGGGTCCCGCTGTCCATCCCTTCCGGGTGCCCGTCTTGGTTGGGGCCTGTTGGGCCTAGTCCCTGCGTCTATTGTGGTAGCTTGGTGCTGCAAGGTATTTCGAGGTGCTGCGAGTCGGCCAGTTGCTGGGGTAGTGACCTTGTTTGTCAGCATGTCTGTGATCTTCTTTTAATTCTTTTTTATTTTATTTATTTTTTTATTTTTTTATTTTTTAATATATTTTATTAATATTATTTTTTAATTTTTCCCCACCCTCAGAGGGGGGGCTCGGCGGGGCGGTTGCTGGTTGTTCCATCTCCATCGTTGGGTTCCCTGCAGGTGGGGTGGGTGGTTCCCGTGGCCCTGTGCCTGGGTGGTCCTGCGGCGGCCGATTTGGGTGGGGTGGCCGGGGGATGGCCTCGCCGTGCTCTCCGGGGGTGGAGGGTGGGCTCGTGGGGGCCCGGTTGCCGGTGGGGCGGGGGCGGTCTTCCCGTCCGGTTGCGGGGAGTCTCTGGGTCCCTCGGGCGGGGCGTCTCGCCTTTCTGCCCGTGTGGGGTGTGGTCTCTCGCTGGCTTGGGGTCTGGCTGTCCCCTGCTTTTCTCGTGCCCTGTCCTCTGCCGGGTGCGTCTGTCTGCGGCCTGCTGCTGGCCCTTGTGGGCGGTACGGTGGGCCGGGCTCTGGGGTTCCTGTCGCTGGCCGGCTTGGCTGCGTGGGGGCGGTGGTCCCTGGTTCCCTGGGCACCACGCCTACTGTTTGTGGGTTGGGCTCTCGGGGGTGATGGGGCCGTGCTCTGGCTCCCACGCACTCTGGGAGTCAAATGTATTGTACATGCAAATTCACATATGCTCACATACGTACATAGGTACCTACGCTCCCACTTACATACACAAATACAGTACATATTTACCTACCTAAAGTTCGTACATCCACACGCACATTCAATATACAAACATACACATACACATACTGTACATATACATTCACTGTACAAACACATATACACATTCTGTACATATACATTCATTGTACAAACACATATACACATTCTGTACATATACAAGTACATATGCATACTTATACTCATGCACATAATCACGTTTCATCAAACATATATTAACGTTGTTGCCCTAGGGTAAACTGGGTGTAACACATGGCACACTGACAAAGCTTGACCTATTGTGACTGTGGCAGTCTGCAAGGTTGGTGTAGGTTGCTTCTCTTTCTCCCCCTCCATTTTTCTGCATTCTTTCGTATCTCAAGTTATCATTACGTATATGTATTGTTGCATTTAAACAACTGTATTGTTGAAAATAAAGGTAAATTATTGGTATTGTTCATTATCAATAGCGTTATTTTTATTGGTATTTGTATTGATCCATTTGTAGTGTGATAATGCTCATTGTCATTTCTGTATTATTTTTTATTTTTCGCTAACTGCTTATTTGCTATTACTTTTACCATCATATTTGTACATGTCGTATTTGCTGATGTTGCTCTATTGTTGTTGTTGTTGTTTGCTGTTGTTGTTTTTGTCTCTCTGTCTAATCCCCCTCTTGTCCCCACAATTTCCCCCTCTGTCTTCTTTTTTTTCTCTTTCTATCCCCTCCTGCTCCGGCCCGGCTGCACTAAATGATAATATAAATACATTTAATAAAGTCAAATACAAATAAGGCAACAAGAGAAGTATCCTACACTTCTCTTTTGTAAAGTAAATCTGAACAGCCGACATGGGCATCTACATCAACTATATGATTTGCCTGAGAAGCTGGACAGGACACAAAAAAAAAATAAAAAAAAATAAAAAAAAATAGTCAAACAGTTTAAGAACAACGTTTCTCAAAGTGCAATTTCAAGAAATTTAGGGATTTCAACATCTACAGTCCATAATATCATCAAAAGGTTCAGAGAATCTGGAGAAATCCCTCCACGTAAACGGCATTGCCGGAAACCAACATTGAATGACCGTGACCTTCGATCCCTCAGACGGCACTGGATGAAAAACCGACATCAATCTCTAAAGGATATCACCACATGGGCTCAGGAATACTTCAGAAAACCACTGTCACTAAATACAGTTTGTCGCTACATCTGTAAGTGCAAGTTAAAGCTCTACTATGCAAAGCAAAAGCCATTTATCAACAACATCCAGGAACGCCGCCGGCTTCTCTGGGCCCGAGATCATCAAAGATGGACTGATGCAAAGTGGAAAAGTGTTCTGTGGTCTGACGAGTCCACATTTCAAATTGTTTTTGGAAATATTCGACATCGTGTCATCCGGACCAAAGGGGAAGCGAACCATCCAGACTGCTATCGACGCAAAGTTCAAAAGCCAGCATCTGTGATGGTATGGGGGTGTATTAGTGCCCAAGGCATGGGTATCTTACACATCTGTGAAGGCACCATTAAAGCTGAAAGGTACATACAGGTTTTGGAACAACATATGCTGCCATCTAAGCGCCGTCTTTTTCATGGACGCCCCTGCTTATTTCAGCAAGACAATGCCAAGCCACATTCAGCACGTGTTACAACAACGTGGCTTCGTAAAAAAAGAGTGCGGGTACTTTCCTGGCCTGCCTGCAATCCAGACCTGTCTCCCATCGAAAATGTGTGGCGCATTATGAAGCGCAAAATACGACAGCGGAGACCCCGGACTGTTGAACGACTGAAGCTCTACATAAAACAAGAATGGGAAAGAATTCCACTTTCAAAGCTTCAACAATTAGTTTCCTCAGTTCCCAATCGTTTAGTGAGTGTTGTTAAAAGAAAAGGCCATGTAACACAGTGGTGAACATGCCCTTTCCCAACTACTTTGGCACGTGTTGCAGCCATGAAATTCCAAGTTAATTATTATTTGCAAAAAAAAATAAAGTTTATGAGTTTGAACATGAAATATGTTGTCTTTGTAGTGCATTCAATTGAATATGGGTTGAAAAGGATTTGCAAATCATTGTATTCCGTTAGTATTTACATCTAACACAATTTCCCAACTCATATGGTTTGTACATCAGAGGTGGGTAGTAACGCACTACATTTACTCCGTTACATCTACTTGAGTAACTTTTGGGATGAATTGTACTTCTAAGAGTAGTTTTAATGCGACATACTTTTACTTTTACTTGAGTATATTTATAGAGAATAAACGCTACTTTTACCACGCTCCATTTATCTACATTCCGATCGCTACCCACTACTGATTTTTATCGATCTGTTAATGCACGCTTTGTTTGTTTTGGTTTGTCAGACAGACCTTCGAAGTAGGATCTATCGCATGCCTGCGTTTCACCAATCAAATGCAGTCACTGGTGACGTTTGACTCCGTTTCGCCAATCAAACCGAGCCAGGCAGTCACATGATTAACTGCACATAAAGTTTCAGCGGCAAACAACAACAACAATGGCAGAGACAACAATGAACGCAAACACCCCTGGCCTCACATAAAATCGATGTTCACGCTTCAGACAACCAAAAAAACAGTTGTGTAATGCGTTGTCATTTGTGTCTCCCCAAACAAGTGGACATTTCAGCTTACATGAACTCAACGTCAAATTTGAGGAAGCACATCGCGGTAAGTAACGTTAGTAGATATTTTGGCTGTCACCGTAGGCTGATGTTAGCTTCCCTGCTATGAATCACTGTCAAATGTACATCGTGTGGGGACATTTATTAACGCACTGCAGCCTCATAGACAGACAGACAGAGACACACACACGCACAGTCGCACACACACTCACGCATGCATACAAACACCAATCAGAAGTGCACAGTGTGTTCCCAGGTGCAGCCCACACCTATCAGAGCTCATGGTTTGCGTACAGACTAACTTGTTATTTTCCTTTGTAATCTCTGCCTACTGAGCCTATGGTGCTGTTAAGTTATTGTGGCTCAATTTGTCTTAATTTTTTTTATTTTAATGTATTATTATTAAATATATGTTATTGTTTTAGTTGCTTAAGAGATATTCCTGGCTCTGAATTTGCCCATTGCTATTTTTATGTTTTTGTGCATTATTTGTTGCCGTCATCATTAAACGAACCGGTTACTCATCAGTTACTCAGTACTTGAGTAGTTTTTTCACAACATACTTTTTACTTTTACTCAAGTAAATATTTTGGTGACTACTCCTTACTTTTACTTGTGTAATAAATCTCTAAAGTAACCGTACTCTTACTTGAGTACAATTTCTGGCTACCCCACCCAGCTTTGTACTACATTATATATATACTTGCAGTGTGTATATTGTACATATTACATATTGTTATGAAGGTGTCTGTTACTACATTATATATATACTTGCAGTGTGTATATTGTAGATATTGTTATGATGGTGTCTGTTTCTACATTATATATATACTTGCAGTGTGTATATTGTACATATTACATATTGTTATGAAGGTGCTTGTTACTACATTATATTGTAGCGTTGGACGGGTTTGACAAATGTCTTTGCTTGAAGATGTCAAGAAATGCTGACTCAATGTGCAATCATTTCAACTTTTAATGATCACGTCAATTTTAAACACACACACACACACAAGTGAAGGCAAAGCATACTTGGTCAACAGCCACACATGTCACACTGAGGGTGGCCCTATAATAAAACATTAACACAGTCACAAACATTGCACCACACTGTGAATCCACACCAAACAAGAACGACAAACACATTTCGGGAGAACATCCCGCAACACAACATCAGAATCAGAATCAGAATCAGAATCA
Source organism: Nerophis lumbriciformis (assembly GCF_033978685.3). Classification (NCBI taxonomy): domain Eukaryota; kingdom Metazoa; phylum Chordata; class Actinopteri; order Syngnathiformes; family Syngnathidae; genus Nerophis; species Nerophis lumbriciformis. Next base: position 29,212,556 of record NC_084570.2, read on the forward strand.
GCTTTATTGTCATTACGCAAGGTAACGAGATTGAACATAAACACAACAGAACAAATACCCAGAATCCTTAGCAACACTAACTCTTCCGGGACGCTACACAGCCCCCACGTAGCTGGGTTCGTTGTCCCCAACAGCCCATGCGTTCATCACAAAGTCCCGCAAGTGCTGAGGCAACCGGCGTCGTCAATGCCCCTCTGCTGGCGGCTGGCTGCTACCACTGTCTGCAGGTAGGTCGAAAGTGGGCGTTTCCTCAGCATCCTCGTTGCTCCCTGGGGGTATCTCCCTCTCCGGCAGGGTGATGGACTCCAAGTGCCCCCGGCTCTGGTCCAATGGCTGGTATGGGGCCAAGCGGTCTCGGTGCAGCACCACCAGCCGGTTCCGAGGTGCCAGTCGTATCCGATAGACCACGTCGGACAACTTCTGGAGGACCTTGCAGGGTCCCATCCAGTAGCTAGTGAGCTTTGGGGGGAGTCCTTTCTTTCTCACTGGGTTGTAGACCCAGACATGCGCGCCTGGTTCAAAGTCCTGGCCTCGCCTGCGGAGGTCATATGCCCGCTTCTGTTTGACCCCAGCCTCCGTCAGGCTGGTGCGGGCAAAATCGTGGGCCTCCCGCAGCCACTCCACAAGGTTGTAGTAGTAGTCCAGGCCCAGTGCTCCTCTCACTTCTGGTTCTGGGCCTGGGCCAAAAAATCAACAGGCGTGCGCAGTTCGTGACCAAACATCAATGATGCAGGGGTGGTGCAGCGTGTAGACTCCTGCACCGCTGTCCTGTAGGCCCAAAGAATGAGTGGGAGGTGCAAATCCCAGTCTCTCTGCCGCTTGTCGGTGAGAATGGCAAGTTGTGTGGCCAAGGTTCTATTAAAACGCTCCACCAACCCGTCGCTCTGAGGATGCAGCGGCATGGTGCAAGTCTTTTTCACACCCAGGCGACGGCACACCTCCTGGAATACCTGGGACTCAAAGTTCCGTCCCTAGTCGCTGTGCAGCTCCTCTGGAGCTCCGAATCGGCAGAACATCTCCGAAACCAATCTCTCTGTCGTTGTCGCAGCTCTCTGGTCGGGTACCGCATACGCTTCTGGCCATTTCGTGGCCATCAAGATGTAACGGTTTCCGCTATCAGTGACCGGAAATGGGCCTAGAATGTCCACACCCACTCGTTCCATGGGGGTCCCCACCTGGAACTGCTGTAGGGGAGCATGGGAGTGGCGTGTGGGGCCTTTCTTTGCTGTGCATGCATCACAGCGGTGGACGTGCATCTCCACGTCACGGCGACAGCCTGGCCAGTAAAAGCGCTGCCTCAGTCGGAGCAAGGTCTTGGTCACTCCAAAATGGCCAGTCCCTGGGAAGCAAAGCATCACTTCGAGGACCTGAGGCTGCAGCACACGGGGTACCACGAGTTGGAGGGCAGCATGTTGTCCTGTCGGGGCTTCCCAGCAGGTCGCGAGACAACAGGAGGCTGTCCCTCTGGGAGTACAGTGCTTTGGTCTCAGTGTCCAAGTGCACCACTGTGGCCCATTCTGGTCGCTGCTGTGCCCCCACCCAGCTGCGAGCTCTCTCAAGCACTTCGTCTTGTCTTTGATGGTCGATCAATTGTTGGGGGGTGAAGCTGTCCAGGTCGACTGCGATGTCATGTTGCCTGACTGCAGCTACTGATGGGTCTGGCATGCACCGCTCCTTCGCCCGCTGGCAGAAACGACACGCCTCCTCACAGGGTCGTCTGGACAGTGCATCAGCGTTGCCGTGCAGGCGGCCTGGTCGATGAGAAATCGTGAAGTCATATTCCTGCAAGATCTCGACCCACCTGGCCAGCTGCTCCTTGGGCCTCATTGCAGCTGTCAGTCCATTCAAATAACTGTCCCTTGTGTGTGAGCTGGTGCAAGGGGCCAGCAATGGTTGCAAAGTCCTTGATAAATCTCCGGTAATAGGATGCCAGTCCCAGGAAACTCCGCAACTCTTTAACATCCCTTGGCGCCGGCCAGTCACGGACAGTGGCAACTTTGGCTGGATCTGTGGCAACACCTTGCCCACTGACGACATGCCCCAGGAAAGAAACTTCACGCCGAAGCAAATGGCACTTTTTAGGGTTCAATCGCAGCCCAGCCTGATGAATGGCCTGGAACACATGCTGGAGGTTCTGTAGAGCCCCCTTAAATCCTGCAGCATGCACCAGGAGGTAATCCAGGTACACCACACAGCGATCACGGGGATGGATGCCAGCACTCTCTCCATCAACCGCTCAAACGTAACAGGTGCGTTGTAAAGCCCGAACGGCCTCACCTTGAAGTGCCAGAGTCCTTGAACTATTGTGAATGCGGTCTTTGGTCGAGCTTTGGCGGCCAACTCCACCTGCCAATAGCCACTGCGGAGATCCAGGGAGCTGAACCAGGAGGAGCCAGTGATGTAGTCCAGCGCATCATCTATGCGCGGCAACGGGTAGGAGTCCTTGCGTGTTACATCGTTGAGCCGTCTGTAGTCGACGCAGAACCGCCACGAGCCGTCCTTCTTCTTGACCAGAACTGCAGGTGCTGCCCATGGACTGCTGGAGGGCTCGATGACGCCCGCCTGGCGCATCTCCCCGATTTTCTCCTGGGCAGCCACTCGTTTGGCAAGGGGCAGACGGCGTGGGTGTATTCAGATTGGTCGTGCGTCTCCTGTGTCGATGTCGTGGAGTACGAGACTGGTGTGCATGCAGTCTTCATCTTTCACTGCAAAAATGTCTTGGAAGGCATTCGTAAGCTTTTCAGTCGCTTCTGTTGGGTGGTATCCAGGCCTTGACTGCTTCGCTCTAACAGTTCTGCAATAGCCTGCTGTGTCTCTATAGTAGGCGGCCTTTTAGTAGAAGGGTTAGGTTCAGACTTCTCCTGGTCCACCATGAAGGCCGTAGCCGGGGATGGCTCTGTGGGGGTTGTCACTCTGCAGGCGCCTGGCTCATCAGTACCCTGTAGGGCAACTGTTTTCTCACCAAGATGAAGCATGGCCCTAGGCACATCGACCACAGCTCCCCACATCTCCAACAGGTCAAGCCCAACAATGCAGGGGTCTTGAATGTCGGCCAGCCAGAATGGGTGTCGTCTCTCTTGGTCCGCCACCTTAATGCACACTGTCCCTTTGCCCAGCATGGCAGCCTTGCTACCGGTGACGGTTGTAATTCGGGCGTTGGTGATTGTCCAGCTTGATGGCAAGCTGTGTTGCAAGTGGGGAAGGACACCCGGCCGGATGATGGAGATAGTGGACCCCATGTCAACCAGGGCTCTGCAGACTGTTCCATCAAGCTCACATTCCAGGTATAGCCCCCGGGCCCTGCCCAGGCGGCCCAGCCGCTATGCGTCACATTCGGGTACAGTGGAAACCATCCCTGGTGTCAGTTACCCAACACTGACACCTCTCTGAAGTTTGACGACACCTCAGCGGCAACATCAATGGGGGCAGGGGCTGGACAGTGTCTTGCAATGTGGCCAGGGACACCGCAGCGGTAACAGTTCACTTCGGTCTGCCTTCTCCGGGAAGAGCGTGGCCGTGGTGTTGCAGTCACTTGGTCGGCTCCCTCTTTTTCTGTCCCGTCCCATCCAGCCTGGCGGACTCGCGGAACATCACGGCGGCCATCTGGACACAGGACGTGCTCCACACGTTCGGCTTCAGTCAATGCGGCAGAGAGAGAGTGTTTAGCAAACAGTCCGAGATCTTCCCGAAGTCGTTCAGGCTGTAGACCACGGACAAAGGCTTGCACGGTGAGCTCTTCCTGTAATACTTCTGGAAACGCTGGGTGGCCCCTTCGCACCAGACGGCGAAGATCCGCAGCATAAGCTCCGAGACTTTCTCCCAAAAGGCGTCACCGCTTGTACAGCTGCTCTTGTGCTTCGTCTGCATGGATTGGTCGCCCGTAACGTCGTTGAAGAGCCTCGTGCATGGTCCCCCCAATCAGCCAATTCCTCCTCTTGTAAATCGACCAAACACTGTAGGGCTGGGCCTTCCAGGGACAGCACCACATGTCCTGCGGTTGCCACATCAGACCAGCCATTCAAACGTGCTGCTAGCTGGACCTGGAGAAGGAAGAATTCAATAGAGCCTTCTCCACTATAGTGAGGAAGCTTTGGTGTGGCGATGCTTGGCCTGTAGTCATCTCGCAGGGAATTTAGGTCCACCATCACCGCAGAAGAGGCACTTCTTCGCCAGGTACTCCTTCCCACACGAGGCGCACTTCTTCCATCTGGTTGAACTTCCATTCTTTCTCAAAGTGGATGGGCCTCCCGTCCACTAGGGCGGCGCAGGTTCCTCTCATTTACTTGTTGATGAGGTAGTTGAGCCTCCAATCCACCAGGGCGGCGCTTGTTCCTTTCCTCTTCTGGTGACGAGGTAGATGGTCTTCATTCGGAAGTGCATTCTCCCAGCACTTGATAAGATCCGCAAGCTTCTTTGAGAAAGCCATCCCACTTCCGACACCAATGTAATGTTGGACGGGTTTGACAAATGTCTTTGCTTGAAGATGTCAAGAAAAGCTGACTCAATGTGCGATCATGTCAATTTTAACACACACACACACACACACACACACACACACACACACACACACACACACACACACACACACACACACACACACACACACACACACACACACACACACACACACACACACACACACACACACACACACACACACACAGTGAAAGCAAAGCATACTTGTTCAACGGCCACACATGTCACACTGAGGGTGCCCCTATAAAACAACATTAACACAGTCACAAACATTGCACCACACTGTGAATCCACACCAAACAAGAAGGACAAACACATTTCGGGAGAACATCCGCACCGCAACACAACATAAACACAACAGAACAAATACCCAGAATCCTTTGCAACACTAACTCTTCCGGGACGCTACAATATATATACTTGCAGTGTGTATATAAAACATTGATGGAGGGTTTTTAAATTGTTTGAGACTTTGAAGGCTACAACGTTGACTCACATTAGCTGCAACTTCAAAGCGTTTTTATCATCTTTAAAATCCTAATGAAAAAAAGACGTGTGTGTGTTCTTGTCTCTCATAATGATTACAAAAAATAGGCAAAATTCCAATAAAAGTGCAGTTCCCTTTTAACCTAGACGTCAAAACGAAATCAACGCTCACCTTTGAAGCGTTCCCACCATTGGCGTTGTTTGGCCTATTTTAGGGGGGCTCTAGCCCCCCTAAAATATTCTTAAGCCCCCCTAAATAATTTAGTGTTATATTTTCTTTTCTTTTCTTTTTTTTTTACAAATACATGCCGACATATTCATTATAAAGTGGCCCGGATATGAGTTTAAATAAATAATCATATAACCTGTCATTATTCACTCAGTTTCCCATCACTTCATAGCGTAAGGTAGAGAGCCCCTTTAGTGCGTCGGTATCCAATCCACTCCACTTGTTCATATAGAAATTGTCTACATCACTCAAAATCCAGTCAATTTTCTCTGCGACCATGCTTGCGGTTCTGGCTTTGAAGCACACAGCGCTGCAGAACAAGAACGTGAACGGATGCAAAATGGACATAAGAAACTTTTTCAAGAAAGTAAGTATTCATCACTGCTTGTAGTAAAATGTATTAGCTCCACTTTACACCAGGTCTGTGTTTGACAAATAAAAACCTGTCTAGCATAGACAGCCTCTGTGCACGTCGTACATTTGTTGTTTTGCAGGCAAAAGTTACATTCCCGCTCTACAACAATGCTGCTACTTAGTTAGCTAGTTAGCCTGAAATGCATCATGAAGGTCCTGGTTATTTATAAAGTTAAATGTGCACTCTTTTTTTACCATTTGCTATCTTTGGGGTTACTTCCTTCTGGAGCATCAGCTGTGTTTCTCACTTTACATATGGAGGAGAACAGGAGCTGAGCTCATTCACGTATGACTATCATCAGTAGAAAATAATAATAATAATCCCTCCACAACCCCTATTGACCTGTAGGAGTCAGGGCAGAGGAGCACAGAAAGTGAGAGGGGAGAGGCCTCTACTGGAAAGGTGAGTAGGAGAATAATGATACATATAAATAAATATTTAAACATTTTTTTTTTCAAATGGCTTATCGATAAGCCATTTGTTTTATTTATTTCTGGGTGGATCATGTTGACTATTGGTCCTCCTAATTGTCAATCATTCTGGTGATGTTACGTAAGGACATATATATATATGTCCTTACGTAACATATAATATATATATATATTTATATATATATTAGGGCCGCAACTAATGATTAATTTGATAATCGATTAATCTGTCGATTATTACTTCCATCAATCGATTAATAATCGGATAAAAGAGACAAACTACATTTCTATCCTTTCCAGTATTTTATTGAACCCCCCCCCCCCCCCCCCCCAGCATACTGGCACCATGTTCTGGACATTGGGGGTGCAGCATACACCAGTAATAACAGAAATGTAACTCATCAGATCAGAACTGAATCAGATATTGTACACGTTTCTGTTGTGAATAATAAAGGATTCATTTTTAGGCTGCCTCTGAATAATAGCATGAAATATTCCAGCACCTTCATAACGTTTAGTTATACTAAAGCGTCACTCAAGTCTAAATATATTTACATAGCTTTATTGGGCCCGGCTACATTGATCCATTATGAAACCAACCTGAGATATTTCTGTCCGTTACGTTTATTTCCAAATTGGTAACCGTGCGTTTTCTCTCTCAAAACAGAGTCAAATGTGCCGGAGACACATTATCAGCCCCGCGTTGCAACAAAGGCAAAACGTTAACGTTACTCACAAAAAAGCTGAACTCATGAATGCCTGTTGCCACTATGGACTTAAAAAGTTACGTACCGTGAGTTCTTTCCTTCATCCATGGCTCCAACATGTTTCCTCTTCAGGTGCTCCTGAAGCAATGTTGTACTTCCGTGCCATTTTGCAGGAAACAGTCTTCTTTGAAGTCTTTAAAGTAAAGTGTTCCCACACTTTTGACGACTTAGGTCGTACACTTTTCTCCATTGAAGCAATAACCTCAAGATGTTTTTCCGCTGAACTCTCCGTACTGTTTTCCTGCGCCGTTTTTCGAATGTTTCCGCAAAGGAGACGACGTCGTCACGTGAGCTGCACATGACACATCATTGGTTAGCTTACCTCCACCTCATGAGACGTAGTCTCAGCGCCGCCCTGACGCTGTTTTGTACTGTTTTTGTGCTTATTTTGATTATTGTTTCTCAGCTGTTTGTAAATGTTGCAGTTTATAAATAAAAACTTATAAAACAACAAAAACAAAAACAAAAAAATAAATTAAAAAAAGCCTCCACGCATGCGCATAGCATAGTTCCAACGATTCGATGACTAAATTAATCGCCAACTATTAATCGATTTTAATCGATTTTAATCGATTTAATCGATTACTTGTTGCAGCCCTAATATATATATATATATTATTTATTTATATAATAGATTGTATTTTTAATCTACTTTACATTTGATTCCAAATCTCAAAGTGCTACAGAAATACAGCTATTGGCGTTGTTAGGCCTATTTTGGCGTTATAATAATAAATAAATAAAAAATGGCTTATTGATGAGCCATTTGTTCTATTTTTATATATATATATGTGTAATTGTATGAAAGACTTAATATGTATATATATATAATAAAAACCCAGTGAAGTTTTGTGCTCGTGCACTACGTTCGCTCGCAGCCTGTGCATCTCCTGGGGGCTAAGCCCCCCTGTCCTTAAAAGCTAGTGACGCCCCTGGTTCCCACACTAAGCCAGCAAGGATGAGGCGATAAAAAAAAGGTAAATATATAATACATCTTTTTGCGGCAGCATGGGAGAATGTTATGTACCATGTTGCGTTCAAAGACCCTGGATTAAAGTTAGAAACATAGGCAAGGTTTTAAAGAAATGGGGAGGTTCAACACCCAGGAGATGCACTAATAAAAATAAAATAGCAATATTAATGATGCATTATTATGATATCTACTTGACAATCTGAAGTAGAGGGAAACCTGCCTTTATTTATAATCATATTTAAATTAATTATATTTTGGCCACTTTATATTCAATTTGTTGACACATTTTTTGTAAAAAAAAAAATATACAGTGTATATTTTTTAAAAACAAAACCATAATGTTTAGGAGGTGGGCATCTAGACATCTACTAGATATGTTAATTCCATCTTTAAAAAGTCAAAAACCTAATTTGAAAAAAGCTGTTTTTAAAAAAAGTGTATTTAGTGCGTGCAAACATCCCAAGGGTGTGCGTGTGGGGGCACACCATTTGGTACTACACCCCTTCAAGTCCATACAGCTTCAGGGACAAGTCGTGGCACACCATAGCAAACTATAAAGCCTCCTCCCCCATGTCGGTATTGCAGTTGGTCAGGGGTCAAGGGTCGGTGAAACAGCGATTCTCAAAAGTCACCAAAAGGTGGGTCTTTTAGCTCTTCAGAAAATGACTATAACTGGTTTAATATGGATTAGCAATCACTTCAGGGTGTCTGGTCAGGACTCGGGTTGTCCCGGTACCAAAATGTATTTCCATACTTCTAGATACATTTCTAAATAAAGGGCACCACAAAAAATTGCATTATTTGCTTTATTTGAACAAAAAATCTTAGGGTACATTAAACATATGTTGTTATTGCAATTTAGTCCTTAAATAAAATAGTGAACATACTAGACAACTTGTCTTTTAGTAGTAAGTAAATAAACAAAGACTTATAATTAGTCTGCTGACATATGTAGTAATATATTGTGCCATTTATCATTCTATTATTTTCTCAACGTTAATAAGGACAAACTGTAAAAATAGATTATTAATCTACTTGTTCATTTACTGTTAATATCTGCTTATTTTCTGTTTTAACATGTTCTATCTACACTTCTGTTAAAATGTAATAATCACGTATTCTTCTGTTGTTTGGATACTTTACATTAGTTTTAGATGATACCACAAATGTAGGTATCGATCCGATACCAAGTAGTTACAGGATCATACATTGGTCATATTCAAAGTCCTCATGTGTCCAGGGACGTATTTCCTGACTTTATAAACATACTATGAATTTTTGAAAAAAGGAAAAAAGATTGTGTGACGTCAAAAAATATCGATGTAATCATAGTAGTATCGACTAGATACTCTATTGTACTTGGTATCATTACAGTGGACGGATCCACCCATGGCATTTGTTTACATTCTTTATTTTATTTTATTATTTTATTTTTTGTCCTGTCCAGCTTCTCAGGCAAATCATATAGTTGATGTAGATGCCCATATCGGCTGTTCAGATTTACTTCACAAAAGAGAAGTGTAGGATACTTCTCTTGTTGCCTTATTTGTATTTGACTTTATTAAATGTATTTATATTATCATTTGGTGCAGCCGGGCCGGAGCAGGAGGGGATAGAAAGAGAAAAAAAGGAAGACAGAGAAGGAAACTGCAGGGACAAGAGGGGGATTAGACACAGAGACAAAAACAACAACAGCAAAAACAACAACAACAACAACAAGAACAACAACAATAGAACATCAGCAAATACGATATATACAAATATGATGGTAAAAGTGATAGCAAAGAAGCAGTTAGCGAAATAAATAATAATACAGAAATGACAATGAGCATTATTACACTACAAATGGATCAATACAAATACCAATAGAAATAGCGCTATTGATAATGAACAATACCAATAATTTACCTTTATTATCAACAATACAGTTGTTCAAATTCAACAATATATATACGTAATCATAACTACAGATACAAAAGAATGCATAAAAATGGAGGGGAAGAATGGGAAGCAACCTACATTAACCTTGTAGCTTGTTATAGTAACAATAGGTTAAGCTTTGTCAGTGTGCCATGTGTTATACCCAGTTTACCCTAGGGCAACAACATTAATATATGTTTGATGAAACGTGATTATGTGCATGAGTGTATGTATGTATATGTACTTGTATATGTACAGCATGTGTATATGTATGTTTGTGTCCTGGGCATGACGTTAAAGGGCATCCGGCAGTGGAGGCTCCTCTATGGGGTCTTGGGGCACTAGGAGGTTAACCTCTTTACTGCTGTTACCCCAGGTGGCTCTTGGCAAAGGCCTAGTACCTGACTGCCCCCTAGCCAGAGATACGGTGAAGACCTCAACGGTGGAGCAGGTGGAAGACGGTAGATGTAAGAACTACCACAACGGCTGCGATGGCGGAAGAAGGCACCCCCACATCCATGTGGGCCCAGTTATGGGGAAATAACAACCCAAGACCTCAACGGTGGAACAGGCGGAGGATGATTGCTAACCCTATGGAGCGTCACAACGGCTGGGATGGCGGATGAAGGCTGCAGCAGAAAAGGGTCCCCGGTCGTCTTGGACTCCATGCCACTGGACCCTGACCAAGATCTGTCAAGGATCGTGTGGTGACTGTCTGTGCACCAGTCTCCCCATGTTAAACAAAGTCACGCACAGGCATCCTCCATAAAAGAATACCCCCCTACCAGGAGGATCGTAATACTCGCTTCGAGTGACCGCCGATGATGATGATGATATGTATGTTTGTACAGTGAATGTATATGTACAGTATGTGTATGTGTATGTTGCGTGTGGATGTATGAACTTTGAGTATGTAGGTATGTACTGTATTTGTGTATGTATGTGGGAGCGTAGGTACCTATGTATAAATGAATAACGGTGTGTATGTGAATATATGTGTATTTGTATGTACAATATATTTGACTCCCAGTGTGTGTGGGAGCCAGAGTACGGCCCCATCCACCCAGAGAGCCCAACCCACAAACAGCAGGTGTGGTGCCCAGGTAACCAGGGACCACCGGCCCCACGCAACCAGGCCGGCCAGCGACAGGAACCCCAGAGCCAGGCCCACCATGCCGCCTGGAAGAACCAGCAGCAGGCCGCAGACAGACGCGCCCGGCAGAGGACAGGGCACGGGAGAAGCAGGGGACAGCCAGCCTCAAGCCAGCGAGAGACCACACACCAAACGGGCAGAAATGTGGGACACCCCGCCCGGGGGAACCAGAGACTCCCCGCAACCGGACAGGAAGACCGCCCCCGCCCCCACGAGCCCACCCCCCATCCACGGAGAGCACGGCGCGGCCCGCCCCAGGCCACCCCACCCAAGTCGGCCGCCGCAAGAACGCCCAGCACACGGCCACGGGAACCACCCACCCCACCCGCAGGAGCCCCAACGATGGAGATGGAACAACCAGCAACCGCCCTGTCGAATTCCCCACTGAGGGAGGGGAAAAAAATATAAAAATTAAATATATTAAAATAAATAAATAAATAAATAAATCAATCAATCAATAAATAATAATAATAATTATTATTATATTTATAAAAAAAATAATTAAAAGAAGATCACAGACATTATGACACAAAAGGTCACTACCCCAGCAGCTGGCCGACTTGCAGCACCTCAGAATACCTTGCAGCACCAAGCTACCACAATAGACGCAGGGACTAGACCCAGCAGGCACCAACCAAGACGGGCACCCGGAAGGGATGAACGGTGGGACCCATATATATATATATATATATATATATATATATATATATATATATTCTCCTCGTCCCCGCAGGAATAGCTAAACATGTTTCACTACACACCCCGTAGGAGGATACAGTAGCTCATCGGTGTCACAATGTAAACAAATGCCATGGGTGGATCTACACCTGACATCCACTGTAATGATTCCAAGTACAAGAGCGTATCTAGTTGATACTACTATGATTACATCGATATTTTTTAGCATTACAAAATCTTTTTCGTTTAAAAAAAAAAAATTATATAGTATTTTTAAAGTCAAGAAATATGTCCCTGGACACATGAGGACTTTGAATATGACCAATGTATGATCCTGTAACTACTTGGTATCGGATCACTACCTAAGTGTGTGGTATCATCCAAAACTAATGTAAAGTATCAAAGAAGAGAAGAATAAGTGATTATTACATTTTAATAGAAGTGTAGATAGAACATGTTAAAAGGGAAAATAAGTAGATATTAACAGTAAATTAACAAGTATATTAATAATCAATTTTTACAGTTTGTCCTTAATAATGTTGACAAAATAATAGAATATAAATGATACAATATGTTCCTGCATACGTCAGCAGACTAATTAGGAGCCTTTGTTTGTTTACTTACTACTAAAAGACTAATTGTCTAGTATGTTCACTATTTTATTGAAGGACACAATTGTTGTTCGATTGCAATAATAAACATATGTTTAATGTACCCTAAGATTTTTTGTTAAACTAAAGCCAAAAATGCAATTTTTTTGTGGTCCCTTTATTTAGAAAAGTATCGAAAAATATCGAAATACATTTTGGTACCAATCAATCAATCAAAGTTTATTTATATAGCCCTTAATCACAAGTGTCTCTAAGGGCTGCACAAGCCACAACGACATCCTCGGCTCAGATCCCACATCAGGGCAAGACCAAAATATTGGTATCAGGACAACCCCAGTAAACACATGTACATAAATGCAGAGAATTTGAACATCCCAGCCCTAAGTCATGTAATGATTAAAATAATGTAAATAGCATCAAAACAGTAATTCTAAATTGGAAATTGGGGCTAAAAACATTTCCAATGCTACAAAGAGGCCCCAACCAGGGTAGGATAATCAGCTAGCATGGAGGTCGGGAACCCACGGCCCTCGAGCCGCATGCGGCGCCTTAGTGGCTAACTGGAGCGTTTTAAAAAATGTATGGAAATGGAAAAAGATGGTGGAAAAAATATATTTTTTTGTTTAAATATTGTTTGTGTAAGAGAGAAAACATGACACAAACCTTCCCAATTGTTAGAAATACCACTGTTTATATGAAGCATGCTTCACCGATGAGAGGATTTGGCGAGCACCGTTGTGTCCTACTAATTTTGTCGGTCCTTGAACACACCGTAAGTTGTTTACAAAGAAAGTTAAAGTACCAATGATTGTCACACACACACTAAGTGTGGCGAAATTAACCTCTGCTTTTGACCCATCCCCTTGTTCACACACTGGGAGGTGAGGGGAGCAGTGAGCAGCAGCGGTGCCCACGCCCGGGAACCATTTTTGGCAATTTAACCCCCAATTCCAACCCTTGATGCTGAGTGCCAAGCAGGGAGGTAATGGGTCCCATTTTTATAGTCTTTGGTATGACTCGGCCGGGGTTTGAACTCACGACCTACCAATCTCAGGGCGGACACTCTAACCACAATGCCACTGAGCAGGTTACAACTTTCTCCGACGCTGCCACAGTAGGACGTGTTTTGTGCCACTCCTCGTTTGTCTCATTTTTCCACCAAACGTTTTATACTGCGCGTGGATACACAAAAGTGAGCTTTGTTGATTTTATTGACTTGTGTGGAGTGCTAATTAGGTATGTTCGGTCAGTGCATGACTGCAAGCTAATCAATGCTGACATGCTATCTAGGCTAGCTGTATGTACATATTGCATCATTAAGCCTCGTTTGAAGGTATATTTGAGCTCATTTAATTTTCTTATGTCTTCGGTGTACGTAATTATCTGTATGTAATAATGGCTGCATTTGCTGTGGTTCCAGACCACAGCAAACATTACCTAGCTTGTAAAGATTGTAATAATTCTACAAACCCTGTTTCCATATGAATTGGGAAATTGTGTTTAATATAAAAATAAACAGAATACAATGATTTGCAAATCATTTTCAACCCATATTCAGTTGAATATGCTACAAAGACAACATATTTGATATTCAAACTGATAAACATTTTTTTGTTGTTGCAAATAATCATTAACTTTAGAATTTGATGCCAGCAACACGAGACAAAGAAGTTGGGAATGGTGGCAATACATACTGATAAAGTTGAGGAATGCTCATCAAACACTTATTTGGAACATCCCACAGGTGAACTGGCAAATTGGGAACAGGTGGGTGCCATGATTGGGTATAAAAGTAGATTCCATCAAATGCTCAGTCATTCACAAACAAGGATGGGATGAGGGTCACCACTTTGTCAACAAATGCGTGAGCAAACTGTTGAACAGTTTAAGAAAAACCTTTCTCAACCAGCTATTGCAAGGAATTTAGGGATTTCACCATCTACGGTCCGTAATATCATCAAAAGGTTCAGAGAATCTGGAGAAATCACTGCACGTAAGCAGCTAAGCCCGTGACCATCGAGCCTCAGGCTGTACTGCATCAACAAGCGACATCAGTGTGTAAAGGATATCACCACATGGGCTCAGGAACACTTCAGAAACCCACTGTCAGTAACTACAGTTGGTCGCTACATCTGTAAGTGCAAGTTAAAACTCTCCTATACAAGGCGAAAACCGTTTATCAACAACACCCAGAAACGCCGTCGGCTTCGCTGGGCCTGAGCTCATCTAAGATGGACTGATACAAAGTGGAAAAGTGTTCTGTGGTCTGACGAGTCCACATTTGAAATAGTTTTTGGAAACAGTGGACGTCGTGTCCTCTGGCGCAAAGTTGAAAAGCCAGCATCTGTAATGGTATGGGGGTGTATTGTGTCCAAGACATGGGTAACTTACACATCTGTAAAGGCGCAATTAATGCTGAAAGGTACATACAGGTTTTGGAGCAACATATGTTGCCATCCAAGCAACGTTACCATGGATGCCCCTGCTTATTTCAGCAAGACAATGACAGGCCACGTGTTACATCAACGTGGCTTCATAGTAAAAGAGTGCGGGTACTAGACTGGCCTGCCTGTAGTCCAGACCTGTCTCCCATTGACAATGTGTGGCACATTATGAAGCCTAAAATATCACAACGGAGACCCCCGGACTGTTGAACAACTTAAGCTGTACATCAAGCAAGAATGGGAAAGAATTCCACCTGAGAAGCTTAAAAAATGTGTCTCCTCAGTTCCCAAACGTTTACTGAGTGTTGTTAAAAGGAAAGGCCATGTAACACAGTGGTGAACATGCCCTTTCCCAACTACTTTGGCACGTGTTGCAGCCATGAAATTCTAAGTTAATTATTATTTGCAAAAAAAATAAAGTTTATGAGTTTGAACATCAAATATCTTGTCTTTGTAGTGCATTCAATTGAATATGGGTTGAAAAGGATTTGCAAATCATTGTATTCCGTTTATATTTACATCTAACACAATTTTCCAACTCATATGGAAACGGGGTTTGTAAGTTAATTATTATTTGCAAAAAAAAATTAAGTTACTTAGTTTGAACATTAAATATCTTGTCTTTGCATTCTATTTAATTGAATATAAGTTGAAAAGGATTTGCAAATCATTGTATTCTGTTCTTATTTACATCTAACACAATTTCCCAACTCATATGGAAACGGGGTTTGTATTAGAAGAAGACAGCCTGCCGTTTCCTTTAACTTGGACACACACATCTATACCTTTGGCCATTAAAAGCCAGTCATTTCCAGGAGTTATCTCACCCTTTGAGGAGCCTCTGATTTACTAATGGTTTTTAATGTTACAAAAATGTGTAGAATAAATATTACATTTCAACATTTCTGTCAACGAAGATTTACGTCAGCCTGCGTAACATAGTCATTTTGATAGTTAATAGCTAATATAAACACTTACATCATGTGTTGCCTTCATTATAAGACTTGTATAAGGCTTTTAATTTTTTGCAGCTCCAGAAGGATTTTTAATTTTTTAAATTTTTGGTCCAATACAGCTCTTTCAACATTTTGGGTTGCCGACCCCCGAGCTAGCAGTTAGCTTGTGAGCTTGATGCCAAACAGCCATTAGACTACATTAAAACTGAAACAATGTGACGCAATACATTTTTAAGCACATACGCTATAATGCCAAAAGTAATTCGCCACCTGCTTTGACTCACATATGAACTTCAAGTGCCATCCCATTCCTAACCCATAGGGTTCAATATAATGTCGGTCCACCTTTTGCAGTTATTACAGCTTCAACTCTTCTGGGAAGGCTGTCCACAAGGTTGCGGAGTGTGTTTATAGGATTTTTCCACCATTCTTCCGAAAGCGCATTGGTGAGGTCACACACTGATGTTGGTGGAGAAGACCTGGCTCTCAGTCTCCGTTCTAATTCATCCCCAAGGTGTTCTATCAGGTTCAGGTCAGGACTCTGTGCAGGTCAGTCAAGTTCATCCACACCAGACTCTGTGATCCATTTCTTTATGGACCTTGCTTTGTGCACTGGTGCACAGTCATGTTGGAAGATGAAGGGGCCTGCTCCAAACTGTTCCCACAAGGTTGGGAGCATGGAATCGTCCAAAATGTTTTGGTATCCTGGAGCATTCAAAGTTCCTTTCACTGGAACTAAGGGGCCAAGCCCAACTCCTCAAAAACAACCCCACACCATTATCCCTCCTCTACCAAATTTCACACTCGACACAATGCAGTCCAAAATGTAGCGTTCTCTTGGCAACCTCCAAACCCAGACTCATCCATCAGATTGCCAGATGGAAAAGCGTGATTCATCAGTCCAGAGAAGGCGTCTCCACTGCTCTAGAGTCCAGTGGCGACGTGCTTTACACCACTGCATCCCACGCTTTGCATTGCACTTGGTGATGTATGGCTTAGATGCAGCTGCTCGGCCATGGAAACCCATTCCGTGAAGCTGTCTGCGTACTGTACGTGGGCTAATTGGAAGGTCACATGAAGTTTGGAGCTCTGTAGCAACTGAATGTGCAGAAAGTCTTTGCACTATGCGCTTCAGCATCCGCTGACCCCTCTCTGTCAGTTTGCGTGGCCTACCACTTGGTGGCTGAGTTGCTGTTGTTCCCAAACTCTTCCATTTTCTTATAATAAAGCCGTCAGTTGAGTTTGGAATATTTAAGAGCGAGGGAATTTCACGCCTGGATTTGTTGCACAGGTGGCATCCTATGACAGTTCCACGCCGGAAATCACTGAGAGCGGCCCTTTCTTTCACAAATGTTTGTTGAAACAGTCTCCATGCCTAAGTGCTTAATTTTATACACCTGTGGCCAGGCCAAGTGATTAGGACACCTGATTCTCATCATTTGGATGGGTGGCCAAATACTTTTGGCAATATAGTGTGGCAAGGGACATTAAAATGACTCACTCTGTATTGACTCACTGTGCCAATTAAACAATTGATGAGGACGTTCACCATAACTTTCAGAGCTGGCTGATGCAATGATGCGTTCAATGGCCCCCTCCAGTGTCGTCAAAGTGAACTACACTCAGGCAACCCAATGACAATAAAAAGAAAACAAGCGTTACAGAGACTTTTGTGCACTAAGAAATTCAAAAGATGACAATATTTAGGAGTGGCATTAAACACACCGACCTGGTCTCAAGTAGAGCAAAGGCACATCTTGTAGACGGGTACGTTCAAGACTCTTTGGCGACCTCTGCTGGGCCAAAAGGCGCTGACATGCACTAAAACGATGAGTCATCGTACTACCTGCTATGTGCATGGAAATGCAAAGAGTGCACTACGTTGGGCTGACGTGGCACTCCTGTGGTTTGCCGCGACCTGCTCATCACTTTAGCTCAGTCATTTTGAGGTTTCCACTTAATTCCGTCTCAGAGCTGCGAGAGAAAAAAAATGGTCTTCTCGGAAGTCTGCGACCAGACTGGTAATGCTGAGCTGCCATGGCCTCATGTTCATATCTTTTTTGTTTCATATTGAACTCAAGGACGGCTATAAAAGAATAGTTTATTCATTGTTGTTGAAACATACAAACACCAAGACAACATACATATTAATACTCAGTATCAAGTACAGTATGTGATAAATAATACACAATAATACTCAGTATCAAGTACAGTATGTGATAAATAAATGGTACAACATTATGTTGTGCATATTTAGGATGTGTTGCATGTAAATGTAACCGGTGGTCTTTTCCTCTCTGCGTTGTGTGGCTTTTGTGAAAAACGACCTATTTACAAGACATAATGGACCCTGTTACATAAATAATCTTTGGCCTGAACATAAATAAATATTCCTATGTGGATATGTTAGCACATTAAATAAAGTGTAATAAATAATCCAATGTGGGTATATTAGCATTTTAAATAAAGTGTAATAAATAATCCAATGTGGGTATATTAGCATTTTAAATAAAGTGTAATAAATAATCCAATGTGGGTATATTAGCATTTTAAATAAAGTGTAATAAATATTCCAATGTGGTTATATTAGCATTTTAAATAAAGTGTAATAAATAATCCAATGTGGTTATATTAGCATTTTAAATAAAGTGTAATAAATAATCCAATGTGGGTATATTAGCATTTTAAATACAGTGTAATAAATATTCCTATGTGGATAAATAAGCATGTTAAATCAAGTGTATAAAAGTAGACTTTCTCCGTCCATAACGGTATTTAAGTTAATTCAAGTACAAACAAAAGAAATGTCACAGACAATTCTAGGGTGTCAGGGTTTGATCGGACGCCGCCGTTGACTCCTCCAGTTCGTCGAGCCAGTCCAGTAGTGCGTCCATCTCCGCCACGGCCTTCTTGGCCGCCTTGTTGATGGACAGCTGTTGTGGAGGCACCAAGAAGACCACCATTAGGACCGTTTTAGACAACGCCTGGGCAATTATTTGGACTCGGGGGGGGGGGCAAATTTAGAGAAAAAAAATGTGTCCAGGTGCCGGTGAATCTATTTTTCAGAACACTAATACAAAACCTCACAATAATTACTAAGTAGGTTGATAAGTGGCATGCCATTTGCTAGCGAGGTCGGTATGTCATATGCTAGCTAGTAGGTAGGTCTGTAGGAGGATACATGGAAGTATAGATAGATACTTAAGAACCTCTCCTTCTACAAACTTTTTTACGAACCACAAACCGAATAAAAATATGTTTTAGCGTACGAACGTTTCATCCACCCATACCTTGTAGCGCAGCCATTTTGTGCCCGGCAGCACAACCGTTGCAGATGGGCCGATCGGTTTCTAGTGTTCATTTAGTGAGCATACCATACTGTGCTAGTGTGTTAGTTGTGTGCTCCTTAAGTCCATTTTTCTGGTTTTGCCAGCTCAATACGAATCAGAAAAAAGCAACGGACAAGCGATGTGGTTCGAATGCCCCTACCCCGCCTCTTACGCTGAACACCAAGAAGATTAACCGGCCAGGTAAAGTGAACGTACATTAGATACGAATCATTGTAGCTACCCGGCTGTTATAGGTAAGAAGTTTTGTAATTTTAAACTGAGTGCGCCACAGGGCTAGTGACAGTGTGTCGGCAGGGCGGCTGGAAATGAGGACAGTTGAGTTTTGACTTTTTTTGTGTATGTTTGATATACAGCACTGTATATATGTTAAAAGTGTACCAACTTTGACTAAAATATGGACTTTTGTCTAGGCTGGAAATCATTATTCATATTTGCATTGTTTCTCATAGAGAAATTTGCTTCAAAATACAAACTTTTCTATTTACAAACCCTGTTCAAGAACCAATTAAGTTAGATAAATAGATGGATAGATACCTTGTCGAACTCAGTGTGTAACGAGTCGATGGCTCTTTGCGTGTCTTCCTCGCAGAGACAGTGCTAAGGGGAGCACACACAACCGTGAGTACGTTCAATGTGAACAAAGATGGCCACACACTGCCTGGAGTACACTTACACATTTGTTTATATTCCTCCTCACGGCGACAAAGGCGTTGGCCAGGGCGCTGGAGTAACGCATCAGCTGCTGTGGCTGTGAGGAGGCGTAGTTTCGGAAAACTCTCTCCACGTAGAAGCGCAGGATCAGGCGCAAGTAACAGCACGTCTGACCGCCCTGAGAAGATACACATGCATGCTACCGATTAGCATTAGTGATTTTACATGGCGATTTCAACACGTACACTACAACTAATTAGCAAGTGTGTAATGACTACAATACTTACAGTATAAATACTTTTTAGGGCGCTACACACCGATACACTTCTACCGCCATCTAAGGTTTTGGAATTGTAGTTGCATGCAAAGTCTACTAAATAATACCGAAACAAATGAGGTTTAGAAACGTATTAAGAAAACAAAACATAACAACCGGATAGCAGAGTTGTCATAATCAGTAGTGATGTGCGATACCACTGATATTCTTACCGATCCGATACCAAGTAAAATTTAGGCAATACTGATACTTTGTGCAAAAATACCTGATATGTCTGCTAGAAAGTTGTGTATCGCAAAAAACATATCTCATCGCATAAAGAGTAGAAGACAAAGTTATTTACTAATTTCAAACTCGCAAGTATATATTTGTTATAGCCAAGCTCATAGAACATAAAAAAATCCAGGACAACATCATACAAAATACACGGAACTGGTGTTTCAAACCATGAATACGGAAGGAAGTAAAGTAATGAAAGCATTACAATAAATTAATAAGAACTGCTTCTATAAAAACAAACATACAATTCAGTTACAAATTGACATTAGCATTTAAATATTGAATATGTAGACAAGACTCAACAAAAGCATCCATCATTTACCTACTGCCTTTTTCATAATTGTACTTACTTTTTTTACACTGTAATCCTGCTAATGATACACATGATCTCAAATAACTGAGGTATCAAAAGTGTCAATATTTTGATTTGAGAATTAATTTTCTGGCATAAATCTGGTATTAGCGGTATCGATATTTCAGTATCAATCCGCACATCACAAATAATCAGTTCATTTTTAAATGCTACGTAAAAAAAAATGATGTTTACTATTTAACAACAAAGAACATGAAAGGGACCATGTGTAATAATTTAATGTCAAGTCATCATTAAATGGCCCTAATATGTCAAAATGCATTAATAAATCATGTTATTTTCCAATACCTCTATAACTGATAACGGTAGATCAGCCAGGATATGCTTAATTCAAAATTAGATTTACAGGCCCGAAATGTTGTTATTGTTTTCATTTTTATGCCCCGCCCTCCACCGTTTGACCAATTAGAAAGTCCATGAGTGTGTCACATCCAGGTTGCCAGTTACGCACCGCCATTTTCGTCTGGCTACTGCCACTGGTAAAGTTACTAAACATATCAGACCTAAGTAAATCTAAAAGGCCTCGTTACCATTCTCAACTTATTGATGACAAAGCCAGGAACAAAACCAGGATTTGTATTGGGGATGCCTTTGAAAGATAGAGACAAATGAAGGCGGATACGGTTTTTTCATCTGATGCCAAACTTGCTAATTTCCTCCTTGATAGGCAAGTCAGGCATTTATGTTTTCTTATTACTTGTAATAACTGGAAATGAACATTTAGTATGTAAACTATATTGTCCAATACAGTCTATGATCTAGTCTAACAAAGCTAGTAGGTTCCTGCAACCAATGCTTTGCTCCTAGTGTAATAACGGGGGAAATACATGCCCTTTAGCCTGTATGTCGATGTGTAATTGAACTGACAGTGCAAAATATATTTTCAACAAATAAAAGCTATGTGGATATGGGTAGTGTCAGTGCCTATTTCCTTCTCAATATGCTGATACGCTGAGGAAATGGGTTTCAACATTAGCACGGCTGTCATCATTGCAATGTGAAACGTATGGAGACAGCCAAATCACATGATAAAATAATTCCTCATTGGTGTTTGCATATTGTGGACTACATGTACCAAGTTATACGGCAATCTGAAAGGTTTGAAACAGTGGCCTATAGGCATACCTTGGTAAAATGTCTCCTCTTTAGTTTTGGGTGTACATTAGGCTGCTAAGCATGCTCTACTTATTTTCACCAGTACAACCATTGTTAGCGTTGGTTGTAGTATGTTTTAGTCTTTGTTTTCTGATAGTACTGACAATAACCATATGATTGTCATTTGTTGTTATATTGTATTCAGGCATGACATACTTGTTCCTGAAAATAATCTAATTTCTGTGTAAAATGTGTTGGTTAGAGATTTGTTATTGACAAAACGCTTGTCTATTTAGCTATTATGGTCCCAGCACCTTAACCCCTAGTAAGAGGCAGTGGAAGCTTGAAGTTCTTTGGAGTAGCCCAGTCCATCCAGCTGGATTTGGCTGCGTATCTGGCAACCTCAGTCAGGGAGAGAGAGAGGGTACTCCAGAATTTTGACCGTGATTGCAATACCATTTTTGGCCACATTATTACATATGGCACCTTTAATAACACAAACAAATCTGTACTGTTGAGCATCGGTATCAAATATGAAAAGGTACCCAATCCTAACCACTGTTAAGGTTTTAGAGGGCACTAGTGGATACAAACATGGTTCTAACGACCAGACAAAGAGCTAGATCAGGACTACAATTCCTATTCCCTCAATCATCTTTCCTTATGAACAATAGTAAATCGACAGTCTTTTTTTATGCTAAGTTTGATCTAAAATTGGAGAAGGTCAACGTTAAGCTAAAAAGAGTGTTTGGAGGGGTAGGAGCAAGCTGTGTGCCTAAAATAAACTTTTTTAAGGACGTCTCGGAAAGTAAGGAACGGTATACAGCAGTGTTTTTTAATAATTGTAATACACTTTCCCACCACTTGTGACAGTAATGACAATATCAAACAAACAACAGAAGAAATCTGGTGCTAAAGTCACAGAGACGTTTCTTAAGCGCAAAAAAAATATGACTAAAGCGGGGAAGCTGTATTTTCTTTTGCACTTTAATTCTACTGACAGTTTAGTTAGGAAACATATCGAATACTGATTTCGTTTATTTTAGCACAAACAATGTATGTGTGTTTTATGTTCAGCAGTTATGGGTCCCTTTTTATGCAGTATATTTGATATTTTATTTTATTTATTTTTCCAATCAGCTAGGCCTAATGTTTATGTGGTAAATAAATACTAATGTTTGTGATCAACACAAGACGTCATATCAATTGATAAGGTTGTAAACTGTAATATGTCATTATTGACTACTATTAACATCAAGAGTAAGATTGCAATGTCATTCTTTGCGCTGTCATCTTGAGGAACATTTCCGCCTTGAATAAACTCACCTGAAAAGTTGTCATTGTTGATCTGTTCAGGATCATCACTCCAATCTCCGTGTCCTCAGAAATCTAGCAGGGCAAACACGGATGACATTCAACATGAGCACTTCTTGCATATCATCAATCTTCAGGCATGGTCGGCGCCACAAACGTTAAACCTCACCGCTATCAAGCGCATCGCCGAGTAATGTCTGCGTAGCTCATGCGTGTGGACGCTGACCTCGCAGTTGTTGAACTTCAGAGTTCCGCCGAAGGAAAGTTCACTCAGGAAGCTGAGGAGGAGGAGGGTGGAAAAGCGGGGAATCCTCTTCATCGCTGCCATCGTCTGGACAATTAATACGCTGCAAAAAGAGCTGACAAAATATACAAATAAATGATCGGATTTTTGGGAAAAAATGATAAAAACTAACTGAATAACATTTAATGATACAATTCAAACATATTTGTCAAGTTCTATGTCACAACTTTAGGAATACTAGTCCAGATTTTAGGAGCATACAACAAAATTGTAGCCTAACCATTCTACTCTATTTCTGACTCAAACACTAATCTTGTATTCAGATTGTAGCACACATTGATATTAACATATTATTGAAAACAGCTTATATATATATATATATATATATATATATATATATATATATATATATATATATATATATATATATATATATATATATATATATATATATGTATGTGTGGGAAAAAAATCACAAGACTACTTCATCAGATGAAGTAGTCTTGTGATTTTTTTCCCACACATACATATATTGCGCTCTACTACGGTATCGAGCACTATTTTTTGGATAACCTTATTAAGACATATATATATATATATATATATATATATATATATGTATATATATATATATATATATATATATATATATATATATATATATATATATATATATATGATTAAATACAAGCTTATGCCATACCACTACCACACATCGATATTAACATACTATTGAAAAAAAGCATATATATATATATATATATATATATATATATATATATATATATTTTTTTTTCTATTGATATAAACCAACAAATTTAGCTGAACTGCACCAATTTTGTCAAGAGGAGTGGTCAAAAATTCAAGCAGAAGCTTGCCAGAAGCTTGTGGATGGCTACCAAAAGCGCCTTATTGCAGTGAAACTTGCCAAGGGACATGTAAACAAATATTAACATTGCTGTATGTATACTTTTGACCCGGCAGATTTGCTCACATTTTCAGTAGACCCATAATAAATTCATAAAAGAACCAAACGTCATGAATGTTTTTTGTGACCCACAAGTATGTGCTCCAATCACTCTATCACAAAAAATTAAGAGTTGTAGAAATTATTGGAAACTCAAGACAGCCATGACATTATGTTCTTTACAAGTGTATGTGAACTTTAGACCACGACTGTTTATATATATATATATATATATATATATATATATATATATATATATATATATATATATATATATATATATGATTAAATATGAGCCTGCCATACCAGTAGCAAACATCGATATTAACATATTATTGAAAAAATAATATATATATATGATTAAATTCAAGCCTATGCCATACCACTCGAACACATCAATATTAACATATTATTGAAAAAAACATATATATATATATATATATATATATATATATATATATATATATATATATATATATATATATATATATATAAATCTCCTGATGATTGAGGGAACCCCCCCTCATGAAACAGGCCTGTAGAGATGAAATAGTCTTGTGATTTTTTTTTCCCACACATACATATATTGCGCTCTACTACGGTATCGAGCACTATTTTTTGGATAACCTTATTAAGACATATATATATATATATATATATATATGATTAAATACACGCTTATGCCATACCACTAGCACACATCGATATTAACATATTATTGAAAAAAGCTTATATATATGATTAAATACAAGCCTATGCCATACCACTAGCAAAAATCGATATTAACGTATTATTGACAAAAAAGCATATATATATATATGATTAAATACAAGCCTATGCCATACCACTAGCAAAAATCGATATTAACGTATTATTGAAAAAAAAAGCATATATATATATGATTAAATACAAGCCTATGCCATACCACTATTCTCTGTAGAGACAAACACAAAAAGCGTCTCCAATGTCTTTGGTGCTCAGCTGGCCTAAGCAAGTGCCCACCACCTTGTCCTGGCTGCACCAGCGCCACTCACCTGTTGCGTTTGCCTGTAACCACAAGTCGAGTCCAAGGCTGTGTGTCTTTGTGCCTCCATGCTGTTTCCTCTTATACCGGACTGAAGGGGATTTTGGCAGCTGTAGAAGTTTCCACAGATTCGAAAAGTTCAGGTAGGAGGAAGTGTTGCGACAGGTATGAAAGACGACAGAAAGGAAATCAAATTGAGGTTTTCCTCTTCCCTGAGGTCATGTTAGTGGTTCCAGAGAAACATCTCTGCTGTTGATGCAATTATTTCATGAGTCATTCAGAACTGTGACTTTATTCTTCGGGATTACCAGCGCTGGATTTGGTTAGACGGCGAAGTCGATCCATGGGATTGGACAATTTTGTCTTTTGGTGATGCACCAGTCCCTCTTAGTTCTTTAGGACTTTCAAGTTCTTCACACAAGAGACCCTTATATTTGGTGTGGTAGTTTAGAACTGCACTGGGAATAAATTGTCCTTGGTGCAGGGACTGTACTGCAGTCAGACAAGTTGTCTTCGGAAACACCCAGGGGACTTGCTGAACCGCTAATTTTTCTGGATGTTTTTTTCTCCCCAAGAATCCACGCGTGGGTGCAAGGTGCATACGCACGCGCCGGTCGTGTTTGGGTAGGGGTTTTTCCCGGGGCGGCGTGGCTCAGGTGGTAGAGCAGCCGACCAGAAACTTCAGGGTTGCTGGTTTGGATCCAGCTTCCGCCATCCTAGTCATTGCCGTCGTGGTGTGAATGCACCTTCAGGTAGCACAAGAGTGAAAAACAAGTTGACTTTATTTGCCTATTTGTGTTTCATTAAACCATATCCAATTGTACTTACAATACGCAAAGTATGTGGAAATAACGTTTAAACATCACAAAATTCCTCAAATTCAGTCAGCCATTTTGAATATTCCACTGCGAACGTCTTAGGTAATTTCCGACTAGAGTAGCGTTACTGCACTCTGACCATATTATTAGATCAGTCGTACTTCAAATAGGCAACATTTTGAGAGAGGTGTGCTGTCTATCATTCACAATTCTTATATAAGACATGAACACATATGTTTTTCTTTTTCTATGCATTCTAAGTCGTAAATAAATCAATACATAACTAGTCCGTCAATGGGGGCTCTCTATTTTTCCCACAAAACCCTCTAAACCCGCCAACAGTACTCTTTATACATATCATGACCTGAATATTAACCAAATATTAGCAATGTTGTTATTATAAGGGCTAACGCAGACAGACTATCTTTTAGCAGCGGATTGATACAACACAGCTAAGTAGCCCTCTGCTGCTTATCATCGCGACTTGGCTCATCAAAGTTATTCCAGAATATGAATCATGCCTCTCATGTAGACATTAGGAGGATTTAGCCTTGAATCTAGAAGTTGTTCATCTGTGACATTCACTTTATACCCGGAGATGGAGACAAACACACACAACAGAAGACAGTGTCTACATATATATATATATATATATATATATATATATATATATATATATATATATATATATATATATATATATATATATATATATATATATATATATATATTTAAAAAAACTCAACCCAATGGGACAATGAGAAACCTTGGAGGGGACCGCAGGTGTTGACCCCCCCCCCCCGGGTGACCGGTGCAATGGACGTCGAGTGGATCTAGCATATTATTGTGAGAGTCCAGTCCATAGTGGATCAAACATAATAGTGAGAGTCCAAACCATAGTGGGGCCAGCAGGAAACCATCCTGAGTGGAGACAGGTCAGCAGCGCAGAGACGTCCCCAACCGATGCACAGGCGAGCGGTCCACCCCGGGTCCCGACTTTGGACAGCCAGCGCTTCATCCGTGGCCACCGAACCTGTGCCTCTCCCTCCACGAAGGAGAGGGGGGCAGAGCAGAAAAGAAACGGCAGATCAACTGGTCTGAAAGGGGTTGTCTATTTAAAGGCTAGAGTATACAAATTAATTTTAAGATGGGACTTAAATGCTTCTACTGAGGTAGCATCTCTAACTGATACCGGAGGGCATTCCAGAGTACTGGAGCCCGAATAGAAAACGCTCTATAGCCCGCAGACTTTTTTTGGGCTCTGGGAATCACTAATAAGCCGGAGTTCTTTGAACGCAGATTTCTTGCAATACAATCGGCAAGATAGGATGGAGCTAGACCGTGTAGTATTTTATACGTAAGTAGTAAAACATCTCTATTCTCCGCAATAAAAGTACACCTCCAGGTAACTTCAACCCTAAACAAACACCCTCCCTGGATTGTTAATAATCAAATGTAAATAACCAAATGTAGATACTTTTTCTTATGCTTTCTGATCCCTCTCTCTCTCTCTCTCTCTCTCTCTCTCTCTCTCTCTCTCTCTCTCTCTCTCTCTCTCTCTCTCTCTCTCTCTCTCTCTCTCTCTCTCTATCTCTATGTCCACTACTTGCTGTACATATCCTACCAAGTCAGACCTACACTGTTTCAATGTCCATTTCTCTGTTTTTAATTGTTGATGACTGAAGTGATAACAACCAAACCTTTACCCCTTCCACCCCCCCTCCATATCCCACACCCCGGATTGTAAATAATGTAAATAATTCAATGTACATACTCTGATGATGATTATCTTGTGTGATGACTGTATTATAATGATAGTATATATCTGTATCATGAATCAATTTAAGTGGACCCCGACTTAAACAAGTTGAAAAACTTATTCGGGTGTTGCCATTTAGTGGTCAATTGTACGGAATATGTACTTCACTGTGCAACCTTAAAGTCACATCTTAAGTGCACAGGAAGCCAGTGCAGGTGAGCCAGTATAGTTATATATATATAGATATATATGTATATAAAGGTATATACAGTATAGGCGTAATATGATGCAATTTTCTTGTTCTTGTCAAAAGTCTAGCAGCCGCATTTTGTACCAACTGCAATCTTTTAATGCTAGACATAGGGAGATCTGAAAATAATACGTTACAGTAATCGAGACGAGACGTAACGTACGCATGAATAATGATCTCAGCGTCACTAGTGGACAAAATGGAACACATTTTAGCGATATTACGGAGATGAAAGAAGGCTGTTTTAGTAACACTCTTAATGTGTAACTCAAACGAGAGAGTTGGGTCGAAGATAATATCCAGATTCTTTACCGAGTCGCCTTGTGTAATTGTTTGGTTGTCAAATGTTAAGGTGGTATTAATAAATAGGTGTCGGTGTCTAGCAGGACCGATAATCAGCATTTCCGTTTTCTTGGCGTTGAGTTGCAAAAAGTTAGCGGACATCCATTGTTTAATTTCATTAAGACACGCCTCCAGCTGACTACAATCCGGCGTGTTGGTCAGCTTTAGGGGCATGTAGAGTTGGGTGTCATCAGCATAACAGTGAAAGCTAACACCGTATTTGCGTATGATGTCACCTAGCGGCAGCATGTAAATACTAAAGAGTGCAGGGCCAAGAACCGAACCCTGGGGAACTCCACACGTTACCTTAACATAGTCCGAGGTCACATTGTTATGGGAGACGCACTGCATCCTGTCAGTAAGATAAGAATTAAACCAAGACAAGACTAACTCTGACATACCAACACGTGTTTTGATACGCTCTAATAAAATATTATGATCGACGGTATCAAGAAGCAGCAACATAGATGACGCATCAGAATCCATCGTTAGCAATAGGTCATTAGTCATTTTTGCGAGGGCTGTCTCCGACCACGGCTATATATATAGTCGTGGTCAAAAGTTTACATACACCTGTGAAAGACATAATGTCATGGCTGTCTTGAGTTTCCAATAATTTCTAATGAATAATTTCTTTTTTTTTTTTTGTGATAGAGTGATTGGCGCACATACTTGTTGGGACATACAATGAGAAAGTCAAAGGAACTCATCACAGACCTGAAAAAAACGAATCATTGACTTGAACAAGTCAATGATTTCTTATCATGAATAATTCTTCATCCAAACAGGAAGGTATGGACATCCTATCAGTCATCATCACAGTGAGAGCAGACATTGTACAGTAGGCTATTGTTTTATAATGTTTGTAGTTTGTATTTCTTGTTTAGCACTTAGCAATACTGCTACATGATGCTGTGTTTCACTAAAAATGCATCTGTTTAACAGAGCTTTTTTAACCCTTCGTGAGGATTAAGGTTAATTCTTCATGTAAAGGGGAATATATAAACATCCCATCAGTCTTGATCAAAGGGAGAGCGGATATTGTACAGTAAGTGATTGTTTTATTATGCTCCTAGTTTGTATTTCTTGTTTTAGCACTTAGCAATACTGCACAATGATGCTGTAGTGTGTCACTAAAGATGCATCTGTTTAGCAGAGCTTCTAAAACGTGTAGCTCACCCTCTTTATATTCAGTATGAACAATATAAGGTTCTGAATTTGAATTTGTCCCAAAGAAATCCTCGTTGGCTCTCACAAAGTCTGCTTGATCAGCACTGTTGTTGGCGAGGAAGGGATCTGTGGTTACTCCTCTACTTCACGTGATCACGTGACTGGCTTCCTCATTATCTCTCAAAATGGCTCGGGAATCTCCGTGAGATTGATTCTGATTAGATCATATCTATTTATAGAGGCATCTTGTTTATCCACTGTACTGCTACTTTACGTGTAGATGATGTCTACCTTCACTTGTTCATACATCAGTAGAATGTCTTCTTGTCCCTGTAAATAAAATATTATCAACTTCCCTGCAGGAGCAAAAGCAAGGCAGACTAGACCCTGGGCTGGTCACTAGTCAATCACACATATTGACGAACATCACCCTCACATTCACGCCATCACAGTGATATATCCACAAAGAATTAAATGATGCAACTGGAGTATTTGTGTTTCATTAAACCATATCCAATTGTATTTACAATACGCAAAGTATGTGAAAGTAACATTTAAAAATGCCTGAAATTCAGTCAGCCATTATGAATATTCCGTTGCGAACATCTTCGGTAATGTCCGACTGGAGTCGCGCTTCTGCACTCTGACCATATTAGTAGATCAGTCGTACTGGAAATAGGCACACATTTGAGAGAGATGTGCTGTCTATCATTCACAATTCTTATATAAGACATGGACACGCATGTGTCGTAAATAAATAAATACATAAATAGTCTGTCAATGGGGGCTCTCTATTTTGTTCAGAAAACCCTCAAACCCACCGACAATACTCTTTCTACATTTAATGACCTGAATATTAACCAAATATTAGCAATGTTGTTATTATAAGGGCTAACACAGACAGACTATTTTGTAGCGACAGATTGATAACACACAGCGAAGTAGCCCTCTGCTGCTTATCATCGCGACTTGGCTCATCAAAGTTATTCTAGATTATAACATTCACTTCGGCAGTAGGGTCACGGTCTTGATGCTATTATTGACAATGTGGAAATCAAAATAACGTCTGAATTGAACACAAATATAATTTGAGAACAGAGTAGAGATGGGATTTATGGCTCTTTGGAAGGAGTCGGAACTTGAGGAGCCGTTCTTTTAAGAGCTGTTCAAAAGACTGGCTCATTTCTATGTTTACTTTTTTTTTTAAAGTAACTTGTTTTCATTAAGGAAACAATCACCCTTGGCAGTAAATAAGAGGAATCAATAAATCAAAATGTCTACATTACACCAATATAAACATGCGGGAGTGTCAGGTTCAAACACCGATGACATCTGTTAGACAAGACAAGAAGCAAAGGAATCAAACAGAGACAGGATTCAATTTAGCTCATGAGGAGAAACGTCTGGGGCTGCACACTCAGCTACAGCCTCCCACCACGCTCTGAAGGCAGTCCCAACGCGCTCCTCCTTTATTTGGGCATTTTCTGATTACATAGCTGCAGCTATTTCTAAGGGGAGGGGGGTCATAAACAGTTCAAAGAAAATGTGCCTGGAGCGGTGTCAGGTCTGCTCCCTCTCTGCTTTGTAGATCTCGGGTCATGACAACGTCTTCCTGTGGCTGTCCAATAGATCAAAGAAACCGACACCTCCACGTCGCATCCCATCGCACACAGTGGAGTTTTACAATCGGTAGGCCTTTTGCTTGATAAGATCAAAGACAGCTTTTGTCTTCTCACAGGGCTGCCTGAACTCATGGGAAAACAAGTTGTGTGATAACTTATATACAATTATTCTGACAAGGAGAGCATTAGTTTTGAAAGATTGATGATGTAATTTGATTTATGTTTCCAGTGCAAACATTCCACAAGATGGTGCCATTTCCCCGTTCTGTGACGATGACGTCACTGTAGCTGCTTTACCAAACATTTCCTTTAGATTTTGTCCATTTTGTTTTCTTTTCCGCTCGCTAATATCTTTCTAAGTCCAAATACAGCAGCTAAAAGGCTCGAGTAGGTCGAGGTGCCTGTTAAACTCCTCCCCTAAGTTAACTGCCTGCGCGCGCATGAAAGCGTACACATGAGTAGAGCCTTCTGGGACGACTCTAAATCGGTGATGTCATTACTCCTTCAAGGATTCTGAGAGATGGGCAATTTGCATAAAGAGCATCTCTCAAACGAGCAAATTACAACTGTACACCCTGGACAGGTCGTCACCTCATCGCAGGTCCAATACAAGAGGGACAAGCGGTAAACAATGGATGGACTCTTGAATCGGTTCTGGTCATTGAAAGAGCCGTTCAAAAGACCCGACTCGTTCGCGGACATCACCTCTCTAGAAGCGAGTTGCTCAGTCGTAGAGTAGCCGAGCTAGCATGTACTGTACCTCTCAGACGTTGTAGCCACATGAAGCTTCTCTGTCGGACAAAAACGATCCTCGTACATTCCTAAATTCCTCCTTTTTACAGAAAAAATTAATTGCAGTAAAAAGTCACTTTTGGAGTCCAGATTGCGAGATACTCACAATACGAAGGTCCTGAGTAGTCTTGGGTTCAATCCCAGGCTCGGGATCTTTCTGTGTGGAGTTTGCATGTTCTCCCCGTGACTGCGTGGGTTCCCTCCGGGTACTCCGGCTTCCTCCCACCTCCAAAGACATGCACCTGGGGATAGGTTGATTGGAAACACTAAATTGGCCCTAGTGTGTGGATGTGAGTGTGAATGTTGTCTGTCTATCTGTGTTGGCCCTGCGATGAGGTGGCGACTTGTCCAGGGTGTACCCCGCCTTCCGCCCGATGGTAGCTGAGATAGGCTCCAGCGCCCATAGCTCGGTTGGTAGAGTGGCCGTGTTAGCAACTTGAGGGTTGCATGTTCGATCCCCGCTTCCGCCATCCTAGTCACTGCTGTTGTGTCCTTGGGCAAGACACTTTACCCACCTGTTCCCAGTGCCACCCACACTGCTTTAAATGTAACTTAGATATTGGGTTTCACTATGTAAAGCGCTTTGAGTCACTAGAGAAAAGCGCTATATAAATATAATGCAATTCAATTCAATGTATGTGTGTGTATATATATATATATATGTGTGTATATGCAGTATATGTGTATATATATATATATATATATATATATATATATATATATATATATATACAAACCCCGTTTCCATATGAGTTGGGAAATTGTGTTAGATGTAAATATAAACAGAATACAATGATTTGCAAATCCTTTTCAACCCATATTCAGTTGAATGCACTACAAATACAAGATATTTGATGTTCAAACTCATAAACTTTATTTATTTTTTGCAAATAATAATTAACTTAGAATTTCATGGCTGCAACACGTGCCAAAGTAGTTGGGAAAGGGCATGTTCACCACTGTGTTACATGGCCTTTCCTTTTAACAGCACTCAGTAAACATTTGGGAACTGAGGAGACACATTTTTTAAGCTTCTCAGGTGGAATTTTTTCCCATTCTTGCTTGATGTACAACTTAAGTTGTTCAACAGTCCGGGGGTCTCCGTTGTGGTATTTTAGGCTTCATAATGCGCCACACATTTTCAATGGGAGACAGGTCTGGACTACAGGCAGGCCAGTCTAGTACCCGCACTCTTTTACTATGAAGCCACGTTGATGTAACACGTAGCTTGGCATTGTCTTGCTGAAATAAGCAGGGGCGTCCATGGTAACGTTGCTTGGATGGCAACATATGTTGCTCCAAAACCTGTATGTACCTTTCAGTATTAATGGCGCCTTCACAGATGTGTAAGTTACCCATGTCTTGGGCACTAATACACCCCCATACCATCACAGATGCTGGTTTTTCAACTCTGCGCCTATAACAATCCGGATGGTTCTTTTCCTCTTTGGTCCAGAGGACACGACGTCCACAGTTTCCAAAAACAATTTGAAATGTGGACTCATCAGACCACAGAACACTTTTCCACTTTGTATCAGTCCATCTTAGATGAGCTCAGGCCCAGCGAAGCCGACGGCGTTTCTGGGTGTTGTTGATAAACGGTTTCCACCTTGCATAGGAGAGTTTTAACTCGCACTTACAGATGTAGCGACCAACTGTAGTTACTGACAGTGGGTTTCTGAAGTGTTCCTGAGCCCATGTGGTGATATCCTTTACACACTGATGTCGCTTGTTGATGCAGTACAGCCTGAGGCTCGATGGTCACGGGCTTAGCTGCTTACGTGCAGTGATTTCTCCAGATTATCTGAACCCTTTGATGATATTACGGACCGTAGATTGTGAAATCCCTAAATTCCTTGCAATAGCTGGTTGAGAAAGGTTTTTCTTAAACTGTTCAACAATTTGCTCACGCATTTGTTGACAAAGTGGTGACCCTCGCCCCATCCTTGTTTGTGAATGACTGAGCATTTCATGGAATCTACTTTTATACCCAATCATGGCACCCACCTGTTCCCAATTTGCTCGTTCACCTGTGGGATGTTCCAAATAAGTGTTTGATGAGCATTTCTCAACTTTATCAGTGTCACACCTGGGTGAAGTCTTGTCTGGGTTTCGTCTGGTTTCATGTTGTCTTGTCATTTCCTGTTTTATTTTGAAAGGTCAACTCTCCCTCTCGTTTCAGGTCACTTGCCCTTCCTCCCGTTTCACTGGTCTGATGTCTCTCCTGATTGCCTGATTGTGCCCACCTGTGTCACCCTCCCTCATGTGTATAAATGTCTCTTCTTCCTCTTGTCTTGTGCCAGAGTATATCGTCTCGCTACGTACCTCCAGCCTTGTCCACAGCCTTGTCCACAGCCTTGATAAGTATTGTCTCGCTTTATTTATTGATTTCTTTGTTTCCTCGGAGAGAGTGATTTTCTTTTGCTAAAGTTTTTTCGGTCAAGTCTTTTTGTATCAATTTTCTTAGTGCCTTGTCTTCCTTTTTTTCCTCCTTCTGGAGCGCTTTTAGTTTGCAAGCTTCTCGACTACTTTTCATGAGTGAAATTATCTTTTTGTAGATTATCATAGATTGTTGGTTTTTTGTTATTAGACTTATATAGAAATTTTGCTATTGCCCTTTTCCTCCTTATGGAGTGATTTTCTGTTTATTGCCTTATGACCTATGCTACACATCCTCTAGTTACTCAAGTATATCATAGATAGATTTTGTAGCCACTTTGTTTAATCACTCTGTCCAAGAGATAGCAAAGAAAACTAATTAAATAAAGTCTGAGTCAATTGTCTCTCTTCTGCATCTGAGTCCTCATTTTTGCCAAGACATAACATTATACTCTGGCCAGAATGGACTCAGCAGAGGCTAAACAACTGACGGAAATCCTGCGCGCCTAGGAATCACGGCTCGCCCGACAGGAGGATTTTCAGACGGCGATGGCAGCGAACATGGGTCACCTTTCCTCCCAGCTGCAAGGACTACTCGGGCAGTTTGCTCGACCAGAACCGGCGTCTCCGCCCCCCACGGCAACCGCCGCTCCCACTCTGTCGTCACCTCATACCGGAGCCGGATGCAAGCTGGCCCTTCCGGCGCCATACGCTGGCGCCCCCGGTTTTTGCAAAACCTTTTTGATTGACTGTGCTATTCACTATGAACTGATGCCCCATGCATTTCCCACTGACCGTTCCAAGATTGCTTTCATGATTTCCCATCTTACGGATAGAGCCAAGGCGTGGGCTTCTGCCGAATGGGGGCGGAACTCGTCACTCTGCTACTCATTTACAGACTTTCAAGCTGCTCTAACAAGAACTTTTGACCCGGTGTCCTCCAGCAGAGAAAAGGCACAAGAGCTAAGCAGCTTAAAGCAGGGCAGCGGTTCCGTGTGCGACTACGCCATCCACTTCCGCACGCTGGCAGCTGAAAGTGGGTGGGACGACATGGCGCTCTATGATGTTTTTCTTAAGGGGCTTGGAGCTTCCATACAGGACCTCCTCATTCCCCTAGACCTACCCAATAACCTAGATGCCCTCATCGCGCTCGCTATCAGGACGGACAACCGACTAGCCCAGCTCAAACGACAGCAAGGTGGAGGATCGTAAGCTGCAGTGAGAATCACCCGTCCTTTCGCACCTAGCTGGTCAACGACTCGGCGCCCACCTCCGGAGCTACTTCCTCACCTACGTACAAATCGGGATGAGGAACCCATGCAGCTGGGGAGAGCCCGACTGACCCCAGAAGAGCGACGCAAGCGGCTGATGGAGGGAAGATGTTTTTACTGTGGAGAGGGCGGCCATCTTGTCGTTTCGTGTCCAACCAAGGGATCCCAGGCGGTGAGTCACGTTCCGGCTGTTCCTCAGATGCCCCGTATTCTTACCAAGATCACGATAACCCATCACACGACCACAATTCTAGAGGCGCTAATAGACTCTGGGGCAGATGAGAGTCTGATGGACTGGGGTTTAGCTAGGAGACTAGGACTCAAGTCAGAACCACTAGCTAAACCCATTAGGGCCAGGTCTCTAAATGGTAAGGAGCTTTTCACCATCACACACATCAGTGAACCTTTCCAAATGAACATAGACGGCCATCAGGAACAAATTTGTCCATACCTGATTATTTCACCCTCTCATTCGCTAATCTTGGGGTATCCATGGCTGTATCAGCATAACCCTCGTGTTGACTGGAAAACAGGGAAGATCAGTGTATGGGGAATGGAATGTACCCAGAAATGTAGTTTTTCTACTGTCCAAAAGAAAAATGTCAAAGAAATTAATCTTTTTTCTGCCAATCCTGCCACAGACTCAGAATTTCCAGACCTGAAATCTGTTCCCTCCTGTTACCACCACCTACGACAAGTCTTCAGCAAGACTAAGGCTCTGTTACTTCCACCCCACCGTTCCTACGACTGTGCCATTGATTTACTGCCCGGGGCCACTATTTCCAAGGGTCGCCAGTATTCTGTCTCTGGTCCAGAAAAAGCAGCCATGACTGATTACATCTCTGCATCACTGAAAGCTGGCTTGATCCGCCCGTCGTCATCGCCAGCAGGAGCAGGGTTCTTCTTTGTGAAGAAGAAAGACGGGTCATTAAGACCCTGCATTGATTACAGCCCACTCAATGACATTACCATCAAGAACCGTTACCCTCTCCCCCTCATGTCTTCTGTCTTCGACCAACTCCAACAGGCCAAAATATTCACCAAACTGGATCTACGCAACGCCTACCATCTGGTCCGTATTAGAGAGGGAGACGAGTGGAAGACTGGATTCAACACACACCAGCGGCCACTATGAATACAGGGTCATGCCCTTCGGACTCACCAATGCTCCCGCCGTGTTCCAAGCAATGATCAATGACGTTCTAAGAGACTTCCTGGACCATTTTGTGTACGTCTACCTTGACGATATATTGATTTATTCACCTGACAGTGATACTCACCAAGTCCACGTAACTCAGGTTTTAAAGAGACTCTTGGACAATGACTTGTTTGTTAAAGCTGAAAAGAGTGTTTTTCATGCCGACACTGTCTCCTTCCTGGGCTTCATTGTAGCTCCTGGAAGAGTGCAGATGGATCCGGCTAAAGTTAGCGCTGTGGCTGATTGGCCTACACCTGACAACCGCAAGAAGGTTCAGCAATTCTTGGGTTTTGCTAACTTTTACAGGCGGTTTGTCAGAAGCTTCAGCGCAATAGCTGCTCCTCTCCATGCTCTTACCTCTCCCCAGGTGCGGTTCCACTGGTCTCCAGAGGCAGAGAGGGCCTTCCAGACACTCAAACACCGCTTCACCTCAGCGCCCATCCTCACCATTCCGGACCCGCAGCGCCAGTTTGTCGTGGAAGTGGACGCTTCTAATGAAGGAGTAGGAGCGGTCCTGTCTCAACGTTCTCAACAGGACGGCAAGATGCATCCCTGTGCCTTTCTGTCGCGGCGGCTGTCCAAAGCTGAAAGAAACTATGATGTTGGCAATCGTGAGTTGCTGGCGGTGAAGCTCGCCTTGGAGGAATGGAGGCATTGGCTTGAGGGGGCCGAACACCCATTCATCGTCTGGACTGATCACAAGAATCTGGAATACATCAAGAAGGCTAAGAGACTCAACTCTCGCCAGGCCAGGTGGGCGCTTTTCTTTAATCGCTTTTCCTTTTCGCTCTCCTACAGGCCGGGGTCCCGCAACATCAAGCCAGACGCCCTGTCACGACTGTTCGACCCCGAGCTTGAGGCCAAGCAACCTGAGACCATCCTTCCACTGAACTGTGTGGTAGGAGCGGTAACTTGGCCAATAGAAACTGAGGTAAAGCAAGCTAACGGTGTGGCCCCGCCACCTAGGGGATGTCCTGATAATCGATTGTTTGTCCCCATTGAGCTGCGTCCCCGGGTGATTCATTGGGCCCACACCTCGCTGCTTTCATGTCATCCGGGAGTTAAAAGAACAATGTTTGTGATCTCCCGGCGGTTCTGGTGGCCAGCCATGGAGACGGAGGTCCGGGAGTACGTAGAGGCGTGTTCGGTCTGTGCCAGGAACAAGACATCTTCCAGGTCTCGCATGGGACTTCTCCACCCGCTCCCCAACCCCTCCAGACCATGGTCAGACATCGCGATGGACTTCGTTACAGGGCTCCCGGTCTCACAAGGTAAGACCACCGTCCTCACTGTGGTCGACAGATTCTCCAAGATGGTCAGATTCATCGCTTTGCCTAAATTACCATCCGCCAAGGAGATGGCGGAGATTATGATGACTAATGTGTTCAGAGTTCATGGATTCCCCAAAGACATTGTTTCAGACCGGGGGCCCCAATTTGTATCACGGTTCTGGAGGGAGTTCTGCCGACTAATTGGAGCCAAGGCCAGCCTAACATCTGGATATCATCCGGAAGCCAATGGCCAGACCGAACGACTAAACCAGCAGCTGGAAACCGGCCTCCGGTGCTTGGTCTGCCAGAACCCCTCCACATGGAGCAAGCACCTGGTCTGGGTAGAGTATGCGCACAATTCATTGCCTACATCAGCCACCGGCCTCTCTCCCTTTCATTGTGCCTTAGGGTACCAGCCCCCTCTCTTTCCCGAGAATGAGTTGGAAGTGTCGGTCCCCTCCGCCCATGCCATGGTCAAACGTTGTCGCCGTATTTGGGCAGCCGCCCGCCAGGTATTGAACAAACAAGGAGATCGGATGAAGCGGGCGGAAGACCGCAAGAGACGGCCTGCGCCCGCCTGCGCCCGCCTACCAGCCTGGTCAGAAAGTCTGGCTATCAGCCAAGGACCTACGCCTCAAGGTTCCATCAAAGAAACTGGCACCACGTTTTGTAGGCCCATTCCCAATCAATAAACTCGTCGGACCTGCAGCGGTACGGCTTCGTCTGCCCCGATCCCTCCGCGTCCATCCCACCTTCCACGTCAGTCAGATCAAACCAGCCAAAGTAAGCACCATGGTCCCAGCCACCACGTCCCCTCCACCACCCGAAATGATCGAAGGCGGACCAGTATACAAGGTTAAACGCTTGTTGGCAGTACGCAACCGGGGCCGGGGAAGACAATTCCTGGTGGATTGGGAAGGATATGGACCCGAAGAGGGACAGTGGGTTCCGTCCCGCCACATTGTCGACCCCACTCTCATCAGGGACTTCTATAGACTCCACCCTGAGGTTCCTGGGCCGTCAGGAGTCGGCCTTAGAGGGGGGGGTTCTGTCACACCTGGGTGAAGTCTTGTCTGGGTTTCGTCTGGTTTCATGTTGTCTTGTCATTTCCTGTTTTATTTTGAAAGGTCAACTCTCCCTCTCGTTTCAGGTCACTTGCCCTTCCTCCCGTTTCACTGATGTCTCTCCTGATTGCCTGATTGTGCCCACTTGTGTCACCCTCCCTCATGTGTATAAATGTCTCTTCTTCCTCTTGTCTTGTGCCAGAGTATATCGTCTCGCTACGTACCTCCAGCCTTGTCCACAGCCTTGTCCACAGCCTTGATAAGTATTGTCTCGCTTTATTTATTGATTTCTTTGTTTCCTCGGAGAGAGTGATTTTCTTTTGCTAAAGTTTTTTCGGTCAAGTCTTTTTGTATCAATTTTCTTAGTGCCTTGTCTTCCTTTTTTTCCTCCTTCTGGAGCGCTTTTAGTTTGCAAGCTTCTCGACTTCTTTTCATGAGTGAAATTATCTTTTTGTAGATTATCATAGATTGTTGGTTTTTTGTTATTAGACTTATATAGAAATTTTGCTATTGCCCTTTTCCTCCTTATGGAGTGATTTTCTGTTTATTGTCTTATGACCTATGCTACACATCCTCTAGTTACTCAAGTATATCATAGATAGATTTTGTAGCCACTTTGTTTAATCACTCTGTCCAAGAGATAGCAAAGAAAACTAATTAAATAAAGTCTGAGTCAATTGTCTCTCTTCTGCATCTGAGTCCTCATTTTTGCCAAGACATAACAATCAGTATTTATTGCCACCATTCCCAACTTCTTTGTCACGTGTTGCTGGCATCAAATACTAAAGTTAATAATTATTTGCAAAAAAAAAAAGTTTATCAGTTTGAACATCAAATATGTTGTCTTTGTAGCATATTCAACTGAATATGGGTTGAAAATCATTTGCAAATCATTGTATTCCGTTTGTATTTACATTTAACACAATTTCCCAACTCATATGGAAACGGGGTTTGTATGTATGCATGCATGCATGCATGTATGTATGTATGTGTGTATGTATGTATATATATATACATGTAAATGTGTGTATATATATATACATAGATATACTATGTATGTATATATGTACATGTATATATGTGTAAATATATATATATACTATGTACAGAATGTATATAGACTTAGACTTAGACTTCCTTTTATTGTCATTCAAATTTGAACTTTACAGTACAGATAAGAACACAATGTTGTTGCATTAGCTAGTTGTAGTGCAGGATAAAAGAGCAATAAGGTGCAGATATAAATAAATAGATTACTGTACAGATAAATATATTGCACTTTTGCATATGCATCCACGTTTTTGTATGTATTTTTATATTGTCTTTATATTCCAGCCAGTTCATCCGTTTTTGGGGGGAATTGAGGGGATTATCATGATGCGTTCAGAGTCTTATGGCCTGAGGGAAGAAGCTGTTACAGAACCTGGAGGTTCTGCTACGGAGGCTGCAGAACCTCTTTCGAGAGTCCAGCAGTGAAAACAGTCCTTGGTGGGGGTGGGAAGAGTCTCTCCAGATTTTCTGAGCCCTGGTCAGGCAGCGGCTTTTTGCGATATGCATGTACATATATGTATGTGTGTATGTATGTATATGTGTATGTATGTGTATATATGTATGTATGTATGTATGTATGTGTGTGTATGCGTATGTAT
The DNA here is from genome assembly GCF_033978685.3 of Nerophis lumbriciformis. Classification (NCBI taxonomy): domain Eukaryota; kingdom Metazoa; phylum Chordata; class Actinopteri; order Syngnathiformes; family Syngnathidae; genus Nerophis; species Nerophis lumbriciformis. Next base: position 29,253,251 of record NC_084570.2, read on the forward strand.
ATATACTGTATATACAGTATTTATGCATATATATGTGTATGTATATCTGTATATGTGTGTATGTGTATGCATATCTGTATGTGTGTATATATATGTATATATATGTATGTGTGTATCTATGTATTTATATATGTATATGTATATGTGTGTATGTGTATATGTATATATGTACGTGTATATGTGTACTGTATGTGTATGTGTAAACCCGTCTGTATATATATATATATATATGCATATATGTGTGTATGTAAAAGTATATATGCATATATACATGTGTATGTATATCTGTATATGTGTGTATATGTATATGTATGTATATGTACTGTATGTGTGTTGTATATGTATGTATGCATGTATTTATACATGTATGTGTGTATGTATGTATATTTTTCTGTTCTGGTGATTGCATATGACTGCTAAAAATCATATCAGAGTTCCACAGCACGCCAAGTGTTTAGACTTTGTCTTTGGCATTAAAAGACAGTGACTTTAGGTACAATATTTATGTAGCAGTCCTCTTTTTTTTACTCCCCAAAAACAATGTTAACAGTATACTATGATCTATAGTATCACTGCACTGGGATCCAGTAGGACTAGAACTGTCACTTTTACAGAGTCAGTGTTCCACCTCATCATTTAGCACTCTGATTGTGGACTGGGATGAGCTCCGAAACCTGATTGAAATTGATCGGAAGCCTGATTAAAGTTGATAAAAAAAGTGATTTGAGTTCAAGAAATTGCCAAGTTGATTAAAACACTTAATCAACGATCTTGGCTACAAATCGGGGTGGTTTCAGATGGGTCCATGGTTTACTTGCTCAGAAATATCCAGTCTTCTCTTTTTTAAAAGTGGCTTATTTTCTTATTTTTTCCCCCCCATTATACTCCAAAGGGAATAAGCGGTAGAAAATGGATGGATGGATGGATTTTTACTTCAAGACCCTACCCTTGGGATTTAGACCATCCTGTCTATAAATCCTAGTCACAAGATAGGGATGAAACATTCTGGCTTGCAGAGTTAAAGCTGCATTCTTCCTACCAACCAGCAGAGGGGGACTCGACCGGTGGGGAGAAGAAGCCTCAGTCTGCAAGCAGAAGTCTCCCAACAGCAACTTTTGCCATACCACATGTTCAGTGGCGTCGACTTCCCAGATCCCATTCATGAAATCAATACAAACAAGTCAAACAGCTGAGCATCCTTCTGGTCAAGGTGCATTATAAGGATCAGAGTACGAGCCAGTAAATGGTAAATGGGTTATACTTGTATAGCGCTTTTCTACCTTCAAGGTACTCAAAGCGCTTTGACACTATTTCCACATTCACCCATTCACACACACACTGATGGTGGGAGCTGCCATGCAAGGCCCTAACCACGACCCATCAGGAGCAAGGGTGAAGTGTCTTGCTCAAATACTAAAGTTAATGATTATTTGCAAAAAAAAAAAGTTTATCAGTTTGAACATCAAATATGTGGTCTTTGTAGCATATTCAACTGAATATGGGTTGAAAATGAGTATTTTATTTTTAACTGGTCAAGAAGGTGGGGATTGAACCAGGAACCTTCAGGTTGCTGGCACGGCCACTCTTCCAACTGCACCACACCGTCCCAGTACACCTGTCATTCACAGTCCTGCTGTGGGACAGGAACACTTGTTGTTCTTTTTTGGTCACATCTAAGTCTTGGACTAGATTTAGATGTCACCAATGTAGGTCTAAATAAATCAAACTTTTTATTTATGTTGCACTTTTCATACACACACACACACACACACACACACACACACACACACACACACACACACACACACACACACACACACACACACACACATATTCTTGTATTTGTTACCTTCCTGAGACCTCCGAAAAATAGCCTACCTCTCTGCCCCTGTCAATGTTTTTTTTTGTACGCACATTAAATCAGCCAAAAATCCTGTTTTGTAGCAATGTTCACGTACTCTAGTATTTGGCTCTCTATTAGATGCAATGGTTTTCCGTATTGGGACCATGATTGATGTCCTAACTTGTTCACCGGTCCTCATGTGGAAGGTACTTTTCCTTGTTGATGTCTCAAGAATGGTAAAAATACAAGAACACACACACACACACACACACACACACACACACACACACACACACACACACACACACACACACACACACACACACACACACACACATACGTGTTTGCAAGACTTATCAGGACTTATGACAAAAACGTGACATTTGGGTACATGCCTTTCCAATGGTCCTACAGGCCTGGGAATCAGACTGTTAGTGACCCAGAATTTTAGGAACATAGTGATCTATTGAGATTTTTGCAACTCTGCTAAGGATGAACTGAAACTTCCAGGTTTGCTTGAATTCGTGATTTCTCTCTGTGTTTTGACTATCCCAAATGATTTGATGGTGTCCTTTAAAATATTTTGGGAGAGGCATGGTATGACTCTAGATCACTGCTGCAAACACTTGTATCTGAAGAACTGCCTCTTGAGTCTGGAACATAGCTTTTATCTTCAAAATCTGTATTGTCGGAGTATTCAAGATCCGATATCTGATGGAAAATTAAATAACTTTAAACTACATTTCTAGGCCAACAACTTTAGTCAAACACTTTTTATATGTACAGGTCGTTAAAATCCTATTATAAATAATATTTGCATTTCTTAATAAGATTTATTTTTAGTAACAGTTTTAATAAGATGGAAATATGTTTCCTAACTACATTTGACACATGCATTATTGCACAACAAGGGTTTCCTCTTAATTTAACTGAAAGTGGCGCACCGCCACATTTTCATTGCCGCCACATCTTGAAAGTACGAGTTTTCGTGAAAACTAATTAAAGTAATATAATGTATTGTAGCCCTACAGAAGAAGTCACTTAAAGTCTGACGCTATTTTTAACTTTTCTTACCAACCTTTTTGATAACAAACGGCACAATTTCAACAGGTTTTACCTCCTGTGCAAACACGTTCGTCTCTGTGCTTCCCCAGACACACAACAACAGTTCTAAAAGCCAATACCCTTTCAGGTACGGATGATGTGATTGTGATCATAGGAACAATGAACATCAAATCAACACCACACGAACGTAAAAGATTTCCATCAGCAGGTAATTACAGTATGAATGGATATATACTATTATGAACAGGTCGATAGTTACCTTGCCACAAATAAACACATGTACAAATTCCAATCCGGCTTCAGAACTAACCACTCCACTGACACATGCCTTCTCTATCTGACCGACCACATCAAACATGAGGTGGACGCGGGCAAATACTGCGGCATGGTCATGCTGGACCTTCAGAAGGCCTTTGACACCGTTAACCACACTATACTGTTGGATAAGCTCAGAGCAATCGGATTTGATAAAACCTCATCGAGCTGGATGCAATCTTACTTGGAGGGGAGGAAACAGGTGGTTGAGTTGAACGGCACCGTGCCTCCCCCCCCCTCTCAGTAAGCTGTGGAGTCCTCCAAGGCAGTGTATTGGGGCCTTTACTGTTCCCAGTATAAATAAACGACATGTCATCAGCATGCGACTGTGAATTGTTTTTGTTTGCGGATGACTCGGCCCTGCTGGTATCCGGCAAGGACAAGTCACAGGTGGAAAAAATCCTCAGTGCTGAGCTCTGTAGAATTTGCACCTGGCTCGCTGACAACAAGCTATCCATACACTTAGGTAAAACGGAATCCATCCTGTTTGGGTCTCACATCAATCTTAAGAAAGTCAGTGACTTCACTATAAAAGTGAGTGACATTGTTATCGCCAGGAAGGATGAGGTCACCTACCTAGGTTCCATTCTAGAGGCTAATCTTTCCTGTGATATAATGGCAACCAAGGTAATCAAAAAGGTCAACCAACGAACGAGATTTATCTATAGAATCTCCTCTCTGGTCAACAAAAGCACCATGAAGATTCTGGCGGGAACTCTCGTTCAACCCTTTTTCGATTACGCATGCACCTCCTGGTACCCTAGCACCTCCAAAACCCTCAAATCTAGACTCCAAACATCCCAGAACAAGCTAGTCAAATTAATTCTAGACCTCCACCCCAGATCACACCTCACTCCTACCCACTTCTCCAAAGTGGGCTGGCTCAGGGTGGAGGACAGAGTAAAACAACTTGCACTGAGCCTTGTCTATAAAATCCGCTACACCTCCCTGATACCGAAGTACACAGTGACGTGCAGTCACTAGAGGCAGGTGAGGCGGGGCCTCACCTGCCATCATGGAAAGAAAAAAAAAGTAAAAAAAAAAAAAAAAAAAAATTTAATTGTTATATGTATCTAGTGATTATACTATAAAGTTATTTTACATTTAACTTCACCAGTTTTAGATTATTTTTTATTCAAAATCGCTGAATTTTCACATTTGTCGTTCAAATACTGAGAAGAGACGGTGCGGTGAACAGCAGCCAGTTGAGGCACGTCACTCAGTGCCGCAACATGGATTCCGGGCTTGGCTAACTGCTGGCCTGCTGTGCAGTGAGACCGTATTGCTATATGAATTATATTATACATTTCCATAGTTTAGTTAGCTGAGGTATATAATGTACAGTGTATTTTGTCAACAACTGTATGTGTGTAAAGTATTTCTTGTGCTGAGCAATAAAACTGCTGCGAAGACGCACTGGCTGAGGCTTGCGTAACCCCGCCTCCTGGTGCCGGTTAAGGCACCTAGCTTCGCCGCAGACTGCACCCCCCGACGGGAGCGCCACACCAACCAAAGCCCACACCCAAACCCTCCATGTGCAAGACCAAATCCACCCAAAAAAAGTCACTTAACAAAAAGCCAAAAAGTGCAAAAACAACATTGCTTGCGCCGGAGGAGCCGTGACGACTGCAGGGACACAACATTAGGTACAACTGCAGACTGCAGCACGGATTTCATATTTCATTCATTCACAACTCCTCCAACACGAACATCACTGTTCCCGCACTTATAAGTAAAGGTAAGACCAGGGGTGCTCATTACGCCGATCGCGAGCTACCGGTCGATCTTGGAGGGTGTGTCAGTCGATCACCAGCCAGGCATTAAATAAATAGTCCTAAAAATGAGCGATCATAAATCTTCACTATGACGTCACTTTCGTCACTTGATTGACATTCACGGCACCCGATGGTCTTCTGAGATGACGCTGGCTACTGCAAGCTCATTAAAATTACCGACTGGAAGGCGAGAAACACTTTATTTCAACAGACTCTGGCGCCGTACCTGTCGTCAAAACTCCAAAGACCGACTGCACAGTTGCACAGTTGCGCTAACAAAATAAGAGTCTCAGAAAGCTGGCGTGCACAAGCTAGCAAGCTACAGAGTTTGCCGACAATGTATTTCTTGTAAAGTGTATACAAAGGAGTACGGAAGCTGGACAAATAAGATGCCAAAAACCAACCACTTTCATGTGGTATTGGACAGAAAGGAGGACTTTTTTTCTCCTCCATTCGAAAATGCGGACATTATCAGCACCACTGTCTGATTCCAATCAATGCAAGTCATCAGAATCAAGTAATACACCAACTTATATTCTTGTCGTCATGAAAGAAAGGAATCTATATGTGTTAAACATGCTTGTATTATCTTTAAACACCTTTAATTTGTTAACAATATTAACTATATGTATTAAACAGGCTTGTGTTATCTTTAAACACCTTTAAGTTGTTAACAATATTAACTATATGTATTAAACATTCTTGTATTATCATTAAACACCTTTAATTTTTTAACAATATTAACTATATGTGTTAAACATGCTTGTATTATCATTAAACACCTTTAACTTGTTAACAATATTAACTATATGTGTTAAACATGCTTGCATTATCTTTAAACACCTTTAACTTGTTAACAATATTAAGTATATGTATTAAACATACTTGTATTATCATTAAACACCTTTAATTTTTTAACAATATTAACTATATGTGTTAAACATGCTTGCATTATCTTTAAACACCTTTAACTTGTTAACAATATTAACTATATGTATTAAACATACTTGTATTATCATTAAACACCTTTAATTTTTTAACAATATTAACTATATGTGTTAAACATGCTTGCATTATCATTAAACACCTTTAACTTGTTAACAAAAACATATATTTCATAAATAAGTAAATATAAATTATATATATGAATGAGGTAGATCCCCACGACTTGATCAATTGAAAAGTAGCTCGCCTGCAGAAAAAGTGTGAGCACCTCTGGGTAAGACCATAATAACGTTTTTTTTAATTAAATGTGCTTTTTTGTGTGCTGCAGTTTGTATGTGTAAAGTTAAAGTTAAGTTAAAGTACCAATGATTGTCACACACACTAGGTGTGGTGAAATTTGTCCTCTGCATTCGACCCATCCCTTGATCACCCCCTGGGAGGTGAGGGGAGCAATGGGCAGCAGCGGCGCAGCGCCCGGGAATAATTGTAGGTGATTTAACCCCCAATTCCAACCCTTGATGCTGAGTGCCAAGCAGGGAAGAATGCTGGTATGAGCTTTTAAACATATCCCGTTAACTGCTACCAATCAAATGGTGAATAAGATACTCTTTAGGGTTCATATGTTTGTAAATCTGACTGTGATGAAGTCAGTGCCTCACCAGCCATGAACCTCACCGCACGTCACTGGAAGTACATGTCAAACTACTTCCTTAACGTAAATGACCGCCATAACCACAACACCAGGGGGAGCTCCACTAACCACGTTAAACCCAGATTCCGATCTAACAAAGGTCTTAACTCATTCTCTTTCTATGCCACATCAATGTGGAATGCACTCCCAACAGGTATAAAAGAAAGGGCATCTCTATCCTCCTTCAAAACAGCACTAAAAGAACACCTCCAGGCAACTTCAACCCTAAACTAACACCCTCCCTTCCTCATCATACCTCCTCGGATTGTAAATAATCAAATGTAAACAATCAAATGTAGTCACTTTTTCTTATAATTTCTGATCTCTCTCTCTGTGTCCAATACTTGCTGTACATATGTACCAAGTCAGACCTAACCTGTTCCAATGTCAATTTCTCTGATAATGCAATTGTTGATGACTGAAGTGTTGATTACAACCAAACTTACACCCCGGATTGTAAATAATGTAAATAATTAAATTTTTATACTGTGATGATTATCTTGTGTGATGACTGTATCATGAAAATAGTATATATCAGTATTATGAATCAATTTAAGTGGACCCCGACTTAAACAAGTTGAAAAACTTATTCGGGTGTTACCATTTAGTGGTCAATTGTACGGAATATGTACTTCACTGTGCAATCTACTAATAAAAGTTTCAATCAATCAATCAAAAGCCTAACTGAAAATCGGACCAATCAGACGCAGAGACTCTTCAGAGTGGTGGAAGTAACCATCTTGAACACAATGTCATGTGAATACCTCCAAAAACAATCGCTAATTTAATCCTAAATTTGTCCCAAAGATACAAATACCAAAACCATGTGCTATTGTAACCATTTGAAGAGATTTAATACTATGTGTAGTTTGAATTGCATTTGAATTATTGCCTTAGTGTCAATCAAGGTTGAAGGTTTTTTGGGGGCCATTTATGCAAACACCTACATTTCAGGCACATTTAAGGTAACTATTGTGTGGCATTGTGTTTTAGTCAACAGAATATCAAAAAGCCCAAAACAGTAAAATACTGAATTAAAAAAATAAAATCAATACCATAATCACTATCTTACTAATTGTCTTGCCCAAATCCTCTCGAGATAAACCAAATGAATAGATAAAACTAACATAACAAATGCATTGTTATTTGATTCAGAATTCAAGAGTATGTTTATTGCTGTAATGATTAGATGTTTTTCAAATGTTGGAGTGTGTGAGTTTCTGACCCACATGACTTATGAGGACAAGTGTGTGTGTGTGTGTGTGTGTGTGTGTGTGTGTATGTGTGTGTGTGTGTGTGTGTGTGTGTGTGAGTGTGTGTGTAAGAATAGCAAACTTGGCCACTAGGGGTAAAATCGAAGGTGAGCAAAAAAATTAAACACACTTTGACACACTTTTTCCGAAAATTTGACAAATCAAGACTTTAGAGATTTTTGGTCTGGGAACATGTAGAACACGATAGCAAAAATGAGGACCTGGAAAATGTCCTCATTTTTCAACAGGTCCTCATATGTAAGGTCAGATTTCATAAAAATGTCCTCTATGTCACGTAGACAAACACACACACACACACACACACACACACACACACACACACACACACACACACACACACACACACACACACACACACCCACACAAACAGACATTTTTGTATTTGTTACCTTCTTGAGACCTCCAAAAAATGCCTACGTCTTTAGGACCACCCTTTCTAGATATATAAAGATTTGTATTTACAACATTAATAATATATACATACTATGCAAATATAAAAAAGCTTGTTGTGAAAAATGAGTTGGAATTTCACAAGAAAAAGGTCACAATTTCAACAAGAAAAATTTCGAATTTTGGCAGTATTATAATAAAAGTCATAATTTTCCTCAACGCAAGTCAAAATTTTACAAAGAAAAACTGAACATTTGTGCAACATTATGATAAAAGTTGGAATTTTACTCAATAACAGTCGCAATTTTACAAGAAAAAGTTAAAACTTTAGTAATTTCATGAAAAGAGTCGTAATTTTACTCGACAAAAGTCACAATTTTATAGGAAAACTTTACAATTTTGGCAATATTATAATAATAATCGGAATTTCACTCGTCAACATTTTTACAAAAATCATAAATTTACTGTAGAAGTTAACTGTTAATGGCCACTATAGTCTTAGCACCGTAGTGTATTTGTTCCTCCTATGGTCACATACGGGACGCGGGTTTTCTTGCGTCAGCACCGGAAGTCGTAAAATCAGCTCGGGTTTTTTCGGGGATGAATAGGGAAGTCCTTCTTTAGCTCCCATTTGGTTTTATCATATATTGCTGCCTTTGCACCTGTCAATGTTAACTTTTGTATGCACATTAAATCAGCCCAAAATCCTTACTTTGGAGCAATGTTCACGGATTCTAGTATTTGGCTTTCTATTAGATGCAATGGTTTTCCGTATCGGGACCGTGATTGATGTTCTAACTTGTTCACCGGTCCTCATATGGAAGGTACACACACACACACACACACACACACACACACACACACACACACACACACACACACACACACACACACACACACACACACACACACACACACACACACACACACTGAACTATTGACAATAACAAAGCAAAAACAAAACATGGCAATGGCACAGAGATTTGAGTAAAAATGCCACCATTAAGGTGTCCACACTGGAGAATAACCCAAATTAACACCATAATAAAGATATAATATAAAACAGAATAAAACATATGTAAAAATTAAAATATAAATAATATAAATATTACAAAAACAAATTAATAACAACATAACATTGAGAGAATAATAATAGTAACTAGAAAATGTCGACCGACTGAAGAACATACATACAAATGTATGTATGTATGTATGTATGTACATATGTATATATACAAAACCCAAAACCGGTGAAGTTGGCACGTTGTGGTAATGGTAAACAAAAACAGAATTCAATGATTTGCAAGTCCTTTTCAACCTATATCCAATTGAATAGACTGCAAAGACAAGATATTTAATGTTCCAACTGAGAAACTTATATATTTTTTTGCAAATAATCATTAACTTTGAATTTAATGGCAGCAACACATTGCAAAAAAGGTGTCACAGGGGCCTTTTTACCACTGTGTTACATGGACTTTCCTTTTAAAAACACTCAGTAAACGTTTGGGAACTGAGGAGACCAATTTTTGAAGCTTTTCAGGTGGAATTCTTTCCCATTCTTGCTTGATATACAGCTTAAGTTGTTCAACAGTACGAGGTCTCCATTGTGGTATTTTAGGCTTCATAATGGACCACACATTTTCAATGGGAGACAGGTCTGGACTACAGGCAGGCCAGTCTAGTACCCGCACTCTTTTACTATGAACCCACGCTGTTGTAACACGTGGCTTGGCATTGTCTTGCTGAAATAAGCAGGGGCGTCCATGATAACGTTGCTTGGATGGCAACATACAGTATGTTGCTCCAAAACCTGTATGTTCCTTTCATCATTAATGGTGCCTTCACAGATGTGTAAGTTACCCATGCCTTGGGCACTAATACACCCCCATACCATCACAGATGCTGGTTTTTCAACTTTGCGCCGAGAACAATCCGGATGGTTCTTTTCCTCTTTGTTCCAGAGGACACGTCGTCCACAGTTTCCATTTGAAATGTGGACCCGTCAGACCACAGAACACTTTTCCACCGGCGGCATTTCTGGGTGTTGTTGATAAATGGCTTTGGCTTTGCATAGTAGAGTTTTAACTTGCACTTACAGATGTAGCGACCAACTGTAGTTACTGACAGTGGTTTTCTGAAGTGTTCCTTAGCCCATGTGGTGATATCCTTTACACAATGATGTTGCTTTTTTAATGCAGTACCGCCTGAGGGATCGAAAGTCAAGGCCTTGCCGCTTAGGAGATGTGATTTCTCCAGAGTCTCTGAATCTTTTGATGGTATTACGGACCGTAGATGGTGCAATCCCTAAATTCCTTGCCATAGCTGGTTGAGAAATGTTGTTCTTAAACTGTTTGACGATTTGCTCACGCATTTGTTCACAAAGTGGTGACCCACGCCCCATCCTTGTTTGTGAATGACTGAGCATTTCATGGAAGCTGCTTTTATACCCAATTATGGCACCCACCTGTTTCCAATTAGCCTGTTCACCTGTGGGATGTTACAAATAAGTGATTGAATGGCATTTCTCAACTTTTTTAGTCTTTTTTGCCACTTGTGCCAGCTTTTCTGAAACATGTTGCAGGCATCAAATTCCAAAAGAGCTAATATTTGCAAAAAATAACGTTTACCAGTTCGAACGCTAAGTATCTTGTCTTTGCAGTCTATTCAATTGAATATAGGTTGAAAAGGTTTTGCAAATCATTGTATTCTGTTTTTATTTACCATTTACACAACATGCCAAATTCACTGGTATTGGGTTATATACAGTGTATATATATATATATATATATATATATATATATATATATATATATATATATATATATATATATATGTTTGTGAAATTATGGCCCTCAAGGACATCCAAGCAGCAACAAGAGACAGCTTGAAGAAGTAAAAAATATAAATTTTTTGTACAACAATGGACATAAATGGGAGTCTATTCCCACTGTAGAAGGAAAAGAGCCAAAACTGAAAAGCTGGCTCACTGAAAAGTTTTCTCTCACTTCTTGTTGGTACTTGCGCAGCAGCGTTGTGTTGTGTCATCCATCTCTAAGGTGACAGCAGCGTGGACTCTTTTGACTGCATCGATATTTACCTTGTGGGTGGCATGGAAAAAAAGTAGTTCTTTTTTTCTTTGATGTGATAGTCAAACAACGGCAGTATTGTGCAGAAATGTACAAACAGCATGCACGTTCATTTTTGTTTGTGCCTCAGGAAAGACATTTAGGACATGTTGTTACATCATTGTTCACTAATTATTACTATTAGTCTTGCAGGTATTTAGAGCCAAGTGCAATTTTTTAGGTTTTTAATTTTTTTGGTATTTTTTTTGTCCAGCTACTCAGACAAATGTAGATGATCTATATCTGCTGTGCACATGTAAGATTAAGACAGAGGGGGAAATTGCGGGGACAAGAGGGGATAAGACAAAGAGACAACAGCAATAACAATAATAACAACAATAACAACAGAACAGCATCAGCAAATATGATATGTACAAATATGATATGTACAAATATGATAGTGAAAGTGATATCAAAGAAGCAGTTAGTCAAGTAAATATTAATAACACAGACATGACAATGAACATTATTACACGACAAATGGAGCAATAAAAATACCAATAGAAATAGCACTATTGATAATGAATAATAACAATAATTACCTCTATTATCAACAATACAATTGTTTCAAATGCAACAATATATATATGTAATGATAACTAGAAATACAAAAGAAAGCAGATAAATGGAGAGGAATAAAGAGAAGCACATTGTATTGACCTTGTAGATTGTTATAGTAATCATAGGCTAAGCTTTGTCAGTGTGCCATGTGTTACCCAGTTTTCCCTAGGGCAACAAAGTTAAAGTTGATGAAAGGTTTTTATATGCGTGACTGTATGTATGTATATGTACTTGTATATGTATATATGTATGTTTGTACAGTGAATGTATATGTACATGTATTTGTATATGTATGTTTGTACAGTGAATGTATATGTACAGTATGTGTATATGTATGTTTGTACAGTGAATTATATGTACAGTATGTATATATGTATGTTTGTACAGTGAATGTGTGTGTGTATGTATGTACTGTATTTGTGTATGTATGTACTGTATTTGTGTTTGTATGTACATATGTACTGTATTTGTGTATGTATGTACTGTATTTGTGTATGTATGTACTTATTTGTGTATGTATGTATTTGTGTATGTATGTACTGCATTTGTGTATGCATGTACTGTATTTGTGTATGTATGTATGTATGTATTGTATTTGTTATGTCCTGGGCATGACGTTAAAGTGCATCCGGAAGTGGAGGCTCTTCTTTGGGGGGTCTTGGGACACTAGGAGGTTAACCCCTTAACTACTGTTACCCCAGGTGGCCCTTGGCAAAGGCCTAGTACCTGACTGCCCCCTAGCCAGGGATACGGCGAAGACCCGCTGCCTTGTGGGTAAGTCTAGGAAGACAAAGGCTAGGGGAGCACACCCTGAAAGAAAAGCAACGTGGTTGGCGGCACACGACAGGCGGTCCTCCAAAAAACTGGAGTTCCGGCAGCCTCCAGCAACTGTGGAAGAGTGCCGGTCGTCCTGGGTTCCCCTTGCCACCGGATCCCACCCTCTCACAGTGAAGAAGTGCTGCTGGGACATGCGCACCCCCAGTGGCACTTTAAACAAGCTCCTCTGCGCAGGTATTCATCTCTGCCTCGGTGAGACCAGCTACCAGAAATGAAACAAAGTCTGGTGGCGATGGGGTGTCTGATAACGGGAGCAGGTATGAATCCACCGGAAGCTCCTAGTCAGAACCCAGCACATCAGCGGTACAGGGCTATCTATGGTCGCTAGTAGCTGAAATTGAGTGGCAGCTGCTCTCGGCAGACCCCTGTACGCATGAGCAGCCCTATTTAGGATTGCACTGCTCACCCCAACTGGGGAAAGGCCTAGAAAAGGTGGCCCAAACATTGCCCACTCAAAACCATCCTGGACAGGCTACCGCACCTGTCGGGAATTGCACTCCGTGGTCGAATTAAGGCAAAGAAAATAATCCCTCTTACACTGGCATCATGGAACATAAGGACACTCCTGGACACTAGCGTTACCACTGATAGACCCCAGCGCAGAACTGCACTCATTGCAGCGGAACTTAACCGCTACAATGTTGATATTGCTGCACTTAGTGAAACCAGACTCCTGGATGAAGGATCCCTGAAGGAAGAAGGGCAAGGTTACACTTTCTTCTGGAAAGGATACCCTCCAGGAGGGGAGCATCAGCACGGTGTGGGACTTGCAATAAAAAACAGCCTCCTACCAAAACTCCCAGAAGCACCGGTTGGCATAAGTGAAAGGCTCATGTCACTCAGGATCCCTCTGGCTAAGAAAAGATATGCCACCCTTCTTAGTGCCTATGCACCGACGCTACCATCAAAGGAAGATGTTAAAGACCGCTTCTACCGGGCATTAGATGAGGCCCTCCGTCGCACACCTAAGGAGGACAAGATTTTTTTGTTGGGCGATTTCAATGCCAGAGTGGGAAAGGACAACAAGGTGTGGAGTGGTGTTATTGGCAGGCCTACGGCTGCTAAGCCTCTGTGCTGAGCATGACTTGACCATCACAAACACCATCTTCCAACTAAAAAATAAGCCACACCTGCACCCCCAGTCAGTGCCTTCACCTGCTCTGTTTGCGGCAGATCATGTGGATCACGGATTAGACTATTCAGCCACATGAGGACTCACAAAACATAGAGATGGATTGTCGTCATCGGATACGATGGACAACCTTAAGCAACCTTAAGCATTGTATTTGTGTATGTATGTACTGTATTTGTGTATGTGTGTATTTGTGTATGTATGTATGTATGTATGTATGTATTTGTGTATGCATGTACTGCATTTGTGTATATATGTATGTATGTATTTGTGTATGTATGTACTGTATTTGTGTAGGTATGTACTGTATTTGTGTATACATGTACTATATTTGTGTAGGTATGTACTGTATTTGTGTATGTATGTATGTATTTGTGTAGGTATGTACTATATTTGTGTAGGTATGTACTGTATTTGTGTATGTATGTATGTATTTGTATATGTATGTATGTGTGAGTGTATGTATGTACTGCATTTATGTATGTATGCATGCATTTGTGTAAGTATGTACTGCATTTGTGTGTGTATGTATGTACTGTATTTGTGTATGTATGTACTGTATTTGTGTATATATTGTATTTGTATATGTATGTACTGTATTTGTGTATGTATGTATGTATTTGTGTATGTATGTGGGAGTGTAGGTACCTACAGTATGTGGGTAAGTACCAATGTGTGCACGCATGTATGTATTAATGAATGAATATACATATGTGTGTATATATGTATGTATAATTGTGTGTATGTGAGTAGGTGTGTATATTTGTATGTACAATATATTTGTCTCCCAGTGTGAGCGGGAGCCAAAGTACGGCCCCAGCCACCCAGAGCCCAACCCGAAACTTGGGCAATTTTTTAGTTCAAAAATAGAAAATATAGCGTAGGAGCTGGCGACTGTTTACTTCCTCACAAAACAACTTTTGAACCTACTAGTTTAAGTCTACATGACATGTTATGTGTAAATAGTACTTTTATTTAGACTAAACATATATATTTATAGTTTTTTTTTGCAGTGGCTAACTTGATGACACGTTATGACAAATCCACTTTGAAATAAAGAAAATGACAAGAAACTTGTCTCGAGGCGAACATTATGTCAGAAGCAAATTCTTTTTTAAACGAGAGCTGAACACATAAGGCCACATGTGTGCATCAGTACAAGCATCTTTGTACCACCTACGGTTGTTATCACTTGTAAACAGTCTTGTTGTCTTTTGTGTTTTCTTGGGTGATAACGGCACTTCCTGTTTTTAAGGTGTTAAAACTTTTAAATGTTGGATTTCTGGCCGCAGAGTCCCTTTTTAACACGCGGCTGTGGCGTTGTTAGTTTGGAACCCAGGATGCAGAGATGGCAGGCGGAGTGCAGGTAAACATTTATTTGATGACAAAAACAAGCAAGTGCAGCAGGGAAGTGCACAAAGCTCGAGCAGGCCTAGGAAGGACAAAACACAAATAAACACGTTCAGGAACAAAGCAAAAACTGGCAACGGGGAACAGGCGAGGGCACCAACACTCAGACCATAGGAATGGAGACAAACGAAGTGGCTTGAGAAATAAGCTGGACAGGAAATAACACAATGAAGTAATAATAAGTGGGACTGAAAGGTACACATTGTAATTCTAACACCTCATGAATTACAATCTCTTAATGAAATAAACAACGGAAGATCAAAATAACCAAGATTAAAGGTCAAATGAGTATTGCTGCTTCCTGTTAAACTCTGATTCAACAAATGACCTTGACTAACAAATTATTGTTTCAGGTGGGACAAAGAGCCACCCTGCGATGACAAAAGTTGCTGATGTCAGCATTGTACTTCCTGTACACAAATCACGCGCCGTGTGTCAGGCCCCACCATCCACGGGGGCCCCCGTTTTGGGTGAAGAAGTGCACGTAAAAACGTCCACGTCATTTAAATTTCCCAAAACGTTCTCACTGTCCGTCAGGGTGCGCAGCGTTACGTAAGATCCCAAGTTGGAGGAAGGGTTTGTTTTAATTGTGTTAACATTTTTACATTTGCACTAAAAATAACATTATTCATTAGTTTTAGTACCAAACATGCATCAAATTAAATTCAAGTTTATTACAATAATATATAATGTACAAAACCCAAAACCAGTGAAGTTGGCACATTGTGTAAATGGTAAATAAAAACAGAAAACAATGATTTTCAAATCCCCTTCAAATTATATTCAATTGAATAGACTGCAAAGACAAGATATTTAATGTTCACACTGAAAAACGTAATTTTTTTTTGCAAATAATCATTAACTTAGAATTTAATGGCAGCAACACATTGCAAAAAAGTTGTCACAGGGGCATTTTTACCACTGTGTTACATGGCCTTTCCTTTTAACAACACTCAGTAAATGATTGGGAACTGAAGAGACACATTTTTGAAGCTTGTCAGGTGGAATTCTTTCCCATTCTTGCTTGATGTACAGCTTAAGTTGTTCAACAGTCCGGGGTCTCCGTTGTGGTATTTTAGGCTTCATATTGCCCACACATTTTCAATGGGAGACAGGTCTGGACTACAGGCAGGCCAGTCTAGTACCCGCACTCTTTTACTACGAAGCCACGCTGCTGTAACACATGGCTTGGCATTGACTTGCTGAAATAAGCAGGGGCGTCCATGATAGCATTGCCTGGATGGCAACATACTGTATGTTGCTCCAAAACCTGTATGTACGTTTCAGCATTAATGGTGCCTTCACAGATATGTAAGTTACCCATGCCTTGGGCACTAATACACCCTCATACCATCACAGATGCTGGCTTTTCAACAATCCGGATGGTTATTTTCCTCTTTGGTCCGCAGAACACAGCGTCCACAATTTCCAAAAACAATTTGAAATGTGGACTCGTCAGACCACAGAACACTTTTCCACTTTGCATCAGTCCATCTTAGATGAGCTCGGGCCCAGCGAAGCCAGCTGTGTTTCTGGGTGTTGTTGATAAATGGCTTTGGCTTTGCATAGTAGAGTTTTAACTTGCACTTACAGATGTAGCGACCAACTGTAGTTACTGACTGTGGTTTTCTGAAGGGTTCCTGAGCCCATGTGGTGATATCCTTTACACACTGATGTCAGTTTTTGATGCAGTACCGCCTGAGGGATCCAAGGTCACGGGCATTCAATGTTGGTTTTCAGCCTTGCTGCTTACGTGCAGTGATTTCTCCAGATTCTCTGAACTTTTTGATGATATTACGGACCGTAGATGGTGAAATCCCTAAATTCCTTGCAATAGCTGGTTGAGAAATGTTGTTCTTAAACAATTTGCTCACGCATTTCTTCCCAAAGTAGTGACCCTCGCCCTCCACCGGAGAGGATGGTTGCGCCCTCTGCTGCTGGCCCACCGGAGATGATGGTGGCGCCCTGTGCTGCAGGCCCACCGGAGATGATGGTGGCGCCTTCTGCTGCTGGCCCACCGGAAATGATGGTGGCGCCCTCTGCTGGCCCACCAGAGATGATGGTGGCATCCTCTGCTGGCCCACCGGAGATGATGGTGGTGTCTACCTGCCCACCAGAGATGATGGCGCCGTCTGTTGCAGACCCACTGGAGTGGATGGCGCCGTCTGTTGCAGACCCACAGGAGTGAATGGTGGCGTCTGCTGGCCCACCGGAGCGCATGGTGGCGTTTGCTGGCCCACTGGAGCGCATGGCGGCGTCTGCTGGCCCACCGGAGTGCATGGTGGTGTCTGCTGGCCCACCGGAGTGCATGGTGGCGTCTGCTGGCCCACCGGAGTGCATGGTGGCGTCTGCTGGTCCACCGGAGTGCATGGTGGCGTCTGCTGGCCCACCGAAGAGGATGGCGCCGTCTGTTCCAGACCCAATGGGGTGGGAAGTAGCTGTGCCTCCCCAGCTGCACAGCTACTCATAGCCCCCCCCCCCCCCCCCCCCCCCCCCTCAAGGGACGGATCCCAGACAACACCAGATAGGCCCACAGACAGGGGTGGGTGGGAGAGGGCTTGGAATGAGGCCGAACTATTCTTTAATTTAGCCATCATCATCAGAATCCTGTCAAGCCTCTCCACCATCGAAATCTCTGCAGGGTTCGTGTTAGGCTGGAGTATTCTGTCACAAGTTGTTGGTGTCAAACCCCAAGATGCAGAGAAGGCAGGCTTTGTGCGGGAAAACATAATTTAATGACCATAAAATTAAGAAAAAACACAAACCAGGAACCAGGAACGGACAAACTGGAAACAGGGAACAGGAACCAGCAAACAGGAACTAGGAACAAAAAGACAGAAAACTGCAAACAGCTACAAAATACAGCTTACCGTTACAATGACAATACTCCAGCACAGACTGGATGGCAAGGCAGATTTAAATAGTAGCTGGCTGATTGACACCAGGTGTGGCCAGGTGCCAATCAGCCACAGCTGAGGGGAAGCGGCGCTCAGAGAGACAAGCAGGAAACAACCAAAATAAAAGCCATGACAGGAAAACAAAGACAAACAGAGCAAAAACTAAAACATAATCAAACTGTCAGGGGCAAGCCTGACAATGGTGTTTTTAAAGGAAAATCTATGATGAACACAAAAGTCCAGTCCCACAACACCACTTTTGGTATGCTCCCAATCTAGCCTCTCCGGGTCTGACTGTTGTTGCCAGTCCCCCAGTAGAAACAGGACAGGTTTCCAGTGAGTGTGCGCCCTTTTTCACCGATTCTGTTAATAACATTTATGGACAGAATTTCTAGGAGCAGTCAAGGCGTTGAGTTGATCCTCAGCTCGGATCTGTTTGAAGCTGAGTGTAAAGCGACTGGAATGAGAATCAGCACTTCTAAGTTCGAGTTTAGGGTTCTTGCCCGAAAAAGGGTGATGTCATTCCTGGGTTTGGGACAAAATCAGGAGTTCAAGTACCTTGGGGTCTTGATCACAAGTGGGGTAATAGTGGATTGTGAGATCGACAGGAGGATCGTTGCGACGTCGGCAGTGATGCAGACTCTGCATCGGTCTGTGGAGTTGAAGAGGGAGCCGAGCCGCATGGCAAAGCTCTGAATTTACTGGTCAAGCTACGTCCCTATCCTCACCTATGGTCATGAGCTTTGGGCTGCGACCGAAAGGACAAGATCACGGGTACAAGTGGCCAAAATGAGTTTCCTCTGTAAAAAAAGGGTGAGTAGTTATGTCATTCGGGAGGAGCTCAGAGTAAAGTCGCTGCTCCTCCACAATCGAGAAGAGCCAGTTGAAGTGGTTTGGGCATTTGGTCAGAAAGCCTCCGTACACGAGGTGTTTAAGGCAGAAAACCACGAGAAAGTACCCTGGACACGTTGGACAGACTATGTCTCTGAGCTGGCCTCATCTCCAATCTGGTGATGAGAACATTTAGTGCCCCACTATAATAGGTACTGTATGTATATGTATGTGTATATATATATGTATGTGTATATATATATATATATATGCCTCCACGAACTGTTCCCGGATGATCTGGTCCATTAGCCGGTCGTCTCCCTCTCCCGGCTGCAGCCAGCGCGTTGCCGCCTCCTGGAGCCGTTGGCTAAACATGAACGGGCGGTCCTCCTCCCCCAGGCGCTTCAACCGGAACCGGCGTCGATGGTCTTCGACTGTGCACCCCGTCCGGTCCAGCACCGCCCTCCTCAGGTCCGGGAAGTGCACTCGGGAGGCTGCCGGAAGGCTGAGCGCCTCTCTCTGCACCTACCCCGTTAGGAGTGGCAACAGCCTCACTCCCCACTCGTTTTTTGGCCACGCACATGCCTTTGCCGTGGCCATAAAAATGTCCAAGAAGGTATGGGGGTCTTCCTCCTCCCCCATGCGCTGTACGGTGAGGGCCGCTGGTGTTGGCCGTGCCGCTCTCACCTGGTCCGCCAGCGCTTACAAGATTTGTCCCTGTTGGGCCATTTGCTGGCAGATCGCCTCCAGCTGTTGGGGGCTGGCCGCTGTCACCGTCGCGAGCACGCTCGAGAGATCCGTCAGGGGGTCGGCTTCCATCTCCTCGGGTGGTCCGGCCATATTGGGTGCCAAATTGTGGAGGTTTCTTCTCTCCGGGTTCCTCGGACCACCAATCACCGACATGACCGCTCCGTTTCAAGGTTTAGACACTGTTTTATTTTTCAATAAGTATTTTTTTCTGTTTGTGCTTTCAGCAAGTCTCTTGGTCTCTCGCTCTCCCTCTCGCTCTCGCTCTTGCTCCACCACCAACTCTCCTCTCCTCCCCGGCTGCTGCCTTTTAACAGAGCGACAGGTGATTAGATAAGCAGGCCCAGATGGGCCATCCACGCACCTGTCACTGATCTCGACGCCGGTCCTGGCACACCCCGCTTCGCTGCAGGTCCGCAGGCCACGCTCCCCTCCACAATGTTTTACAGGCACTACCACACTTCAATACAGTATGTTAGATATTATTTAAATATGTTTTACAGGCACTAACCCCACACTTCAATACAAAATGTTGGATATGATTGAAATATTTTTTACATAAACTACCACACACTTCAGTACAATATATTAGAAATGATTTAAATATGTTTTACGGGCACTACCACACTTCAAAAGAGCATGTCATCCATCCATCCATTTTCTACCGCTTATTCCCTTTGGGGTCGCGGGGGGCGCTGGAGCCTATCTCAGCTACAATCGGGCGGGAGGCGGGGTACACCCTGGACAAGTCGCCACATCATCGCAGGGCCAACACAGATAGACAGACAACATTCACACTCACATTCACACACTAGGGCCAATTTTAGTGTTGCCAATCAACCTATCCCCAGGTGCATGTCTTTGGAGGTGGGAGGAAGCCGGAGTACCCGGAGGGAACCCACGCAGTCACGGGGAGAACATGCAGATATAATTTAAATATGTTTTATATAAACTAAACTTAAACCTGTTCAACAAGACTTTGACTGACAAGTACAATTTTCATTCATGGAACTTTGGCAACAAAAGAAAGGATACATGCAAAATAAACAAATTGTAATTTACAGTTTATTTTTAATTTTTTAAAGACTGTCTGACAAAAAGCTAGTCAAAGTTAATCTCTCTGACAGCACTCTACTGAACCGTATCTGATAAGAATCTTTCAATGGAACATTCTTTTTTACCTGATTGGTCCTTTATTCAGATTATTTGAGTCTGTGTAACCGTGGCTAATGTCAATTAAACAAATATTTCCAAAATTCTGTATATGTCACATTTTACTACTGAGATTAGCTGATTAAAAAAACATTATTGATAAGTATAGATATTCCCAGACTTCCTTCAACATTTCCAATGGCCTCTGGGGCAGTTATGGTTGAGCCCTGTGAACTCTGCCTAGCAACAAGTTGCCACACAATCCTATAAACTGAGCTCTACTCTAGTGGAACTGCAACCTTCATTATATTTCAACACATTTTAAAATTGTATTTGCTGTTTGGTTTAAATCACCAAAAATGATTCCCGGGCGTGGCCACCACTGCTGTTCACTGCTCCCCTCACCTCCCAGGGGGTGATCAAGGGTGATGGGTCAAATGCAGAGAATAATTTCGCCACACCTATTGTGGGTGTGTGTGTGTGTGTGTGTGTGACAATAATTGGTACTTTAACTTTTTAACTTTAAGTCATTCAAGATTTAGAAAAGGTCTGGATTACAGGCAGGCCAGTCTTGTAACTGCACTCTTTTACTACGCTGTTGTAACACTTGCAGAATGTGGCTTAGCATTGTCTTGTTGAAATAAGCAGGGGCGTCCATGGTAACGTTGCTTGGATGGCAACATATGTTGCTCCAAAACCTGTATGTACCTTTCAGCATTAATGGTGCCTTCACAGATGTGTAAGTTACCCATGCCTTCGGCACTAATACACCCCCATACCATCACAGATGCTGGCTTTTCAACTTTGCGCCTAGAACAGTCCAGATGGTTTGTTTCCTCTCTGGTTCGGAGGACACAACGTCCACAGTGTTCTACTACTGTGCTCAGGATGTTCTGTAGTTTTTCTAGAGTCTATTCAGACTGCTGCTTTTTGTTCCCAGTACAGAGTACAGTACAGATCATCCTTAGGTATTTCCCAACAATATCCAGCTCATTCATGATTTGGAAATGGTTTTTATGTTTCACTTTATCGAATGCTTTGTAGTGGTCTATAAAACACAGGTATAAATCCCCTTGCTGTCACCGCCTGCTGCCATCTTGTGGTTTGTGTGTTAAGTTTGCCTTTGTTGGTGCAGCAGACCTGGCTCTTATTGTTTGTCTTCTTTCTAGAGTTCCTATGTTTCCCTGTGGGCGGAGTTGTGAGACGTACACAGCTGTGTCCAATCTTCCTGACACTATTGAAGCAGCACCTCGACAGCTGGATGGCTATGGAAACAAAACAAGGGAGTGAACAACCAGAAACTAAAGAGTCCAATACCTAAACAAAACAAAACATGACTAAAACAAAAACATGATCAACACAGACATGACATAAATACCCTCTTCCACTGCTATAATCTTCATTTTCTCCCCTGCATGGGGCGGTAGTATTTACGAAATTGGACCAACGTAACGCGTATCACCTCGTGCGCATTCGTGAAGGCGATGAATGGAAGACTGCTTTTAACACACCGCTTGGCCATTTCGAATATTGCGTCATGCCATTCGGCCTCACAAATGCTCCTGGTGTTTTTCAATGTTTAATTAATGATGTACTCCGTGACATGATAGGCCGTTTTGTGGTAGTCTACTTGGATGACATACTTATTTTTTCACGCTCCATTAAATTACACCATCAGCATGTCCGTTTGGTCTTACAGAGACTTTTGGAGAATGGTTTATTTGTCAAGACCCAAAAGTGCACTTTTCATTTGCCCACAGTATCGTTTTTGGGAGTGATTGTTGAGAGGGGGCAGGTTAAGCCAGGCTAAGGTCCAAGCGGTTGTAGACTGGCCAACACCGTCCTCCAGGAAGATGCTGCAGAGGTTTTTAGGGTTTGCTAATTTTTACCGGCGTTTTATTAGAGACTTCAGTAAAGTAGCTCAACCGTTAAATAAATTAACGTCCGCTAAGGTTCCTTTTGTGTGGTCTTCGGAGGCTGACCACACTTTTCGACTCCTTAAATGCCTTTTTACCTCCGCTCCTGTGTTAGTCCACGCTAATCCTGATCTCCCCTTTTTTGTCGAGGTGGACGCATCGGACACCGGGGTAGGGGCTGTTTTGTCCCAGCATTCCAGTTCCGATCAGAAATTGCACCCCTGCGCCTTCTTCTCCAAACACCTTTCCCCTGCGGAGAGGAACTATCATATCGAGAACCGAAAGCTTCTGGCTGTGATCCTCGCCCTTCAAGAATGGAGGCACTGGCTGGAGGGTGCCAAACACCCCTTCATCATTTACATGGATCATCGGAACCTAGCCTACCTCCGCTCTGCCCAACGTCTCAATCCCTGCCAGGCCCGGTGGTCCCTCTTCCTCACAAGGTTCGACTTCTGTATCACTTTTTGCCCGGGCTCACTCAATGGAAGGCCTGATGCCTTGTCTAGGATGTTCTCTCCTCCTACAGAAGACAATCCCCCAGAGACTATCCTTCCTCAGTCCTGGATCCTTGGCGCAGTACAGTGGGAGGTGGAGAGACGTGTGTCAGAGGCTATCAAGGACTCCCCATCACCTGCTGGATGTCCTCCTGGCCGCCTTTTTGTGCCAAGAACTCTACGTCCAGAGGTCTTGTCATGGGCTCACACTTCCAAGAAGTGGTTCTGGTGGCTTACCATTCACACCGTCACTAAGAGGTTTGTGGCTGCATGCCCTGTCTGCGCCAGGAGCAAAGCTTCCCATCAAGCTCTTGCGGGGTTGCTGCAGCCCCTTCTCATCCCCTCTCGTCCATGGTCGCACATCGCTCTGGACTTTGTCACAGGTCTACCCATCTCCAGGGGGTTTTCTGTCATCCTCACAATAGTAGACAGATTCTCTAAATTCACACACTTTGTCCCCCTTCGCAGACTTCCCTCCTCCCTGGAGACCGCCAAGCTTCTGGTCACCCATGTGGTTCGACTTCACGGGATTCCCCATGGATGTGGTGTCAGACAGAGGTCCTCAATTTTCATCCGCTACATGGAGATCCTTCTGCAACTTGTTAAGGGCCACTGTCAGCATGTCATCAGGGTACCACCCACAATCTAATGGACAGTCGGAAAGAGCTAACCAGGACTTAGGGACGGCCCTGAGATGTGTTTGTCACCAGCATCCATCACTGTGGTCCACCTATCTCCCATTGGTGGAGTATGCCCGTAACACCCTCATCTGATCATCTACTGGCCTGTCTCCTTTTCATGTGGTGCATGGTTTCCAACCTCCCATTTTCTCCTCTCAAGAAGTCAAGTCCACTGTTCCCTCCGTGACTGCCTTCCTGCGCCGTGTGCACCGTGTGTGGCGTGATACCCGTGCTGCCTTGTCTCGCACGGCCAGTCGTAACCAGATCATGGCAAATCGTCATCGCAGACCAGCTCCCGACTACAAACCCGGCCAGAAGGTTTGGCTATCATCTAAAGATATTACACTGCCGGGAGAGTCTAAGAAACTGGCACCTAGATTCATCGGACCATACGAGGTGAAGCGGATGATCACTCCCGTCATAGCTCGACTCAAGGTACCCAAGTCTTTCAAGTCTTATCCAGTATACCATGTCTCCCGCCTGAAGCCCGTTGAGTCAGGCGACCTTAGCCCTCCACCAGTGTCTCCCCCAGCTCCTCAGCAGGTGGAGGGTCATCCAACCTATACTGTCAACACCATTCTGGACGCCAGGAAGGGGGCCAGGGGGGTGCAATTTCTGATCGACTGGAAGGGTTACCCGCCCGAGGATCGTTCTTGGATTTCACGTTCCCTTATTATTGATAAATCACTAATTTCTGATTTTTATCAACGATTTCCCGGAAAACCAGGAGGTCTGCCAGGTGGCGTCCGTTGATTGGGGGTGGGGGGGTTACTGTCACCGCCTGCTGCCATCTTGTGGTTTGTGTGCTCAGTTTGCCTTTGTTGGTGCAGCAGACCTGGCTCTTATTGTTTGTCTTCTTCCTAGAGTTCCTGTGTTTCTCTGTGGGAAGAGTTGTGAGACGTGCACAGCTTGATTGATTGATTGAGACTTTTATTAGTAGGTTGCACAGTGAAGTACATATTCCGTACAATTGACCACTAAATGGTAGCACCCGAATAAGTTTTTCAACTTGTTTAAGTCTGGGTCCACTTATTCATGATACAGATATATACAATCATATATACTATCATCATAATACAGTCATCACACAAGATAATCATCAGGGTGTATACATTGAATTATTTACAATATTTACAATTCGGGGTGTGGGGGCGGGGCGGGGGCGGGGGGGGGGGGGGGGGCGGTTAGGTTGGGTTGTTATCATCAGTCATCAACAATTGAGAACAGAGAAATGGATATTGAAACAGTGTAGGTCTGACTTGGTAGGATATGTACAGCAAGTAGTGGACATAGAGAGAGAGAGAGAGATCAGAAGGCATTAGAAAAATATCTGCTCTGTCCAATCTTCCCGATACTATTTAAGCAGCACCTCGACAGCTGGATGGCACTCCGCAATTCCACTCCTTGACTCTCCATGTCCGAAGACTCCTATGCTCCTTGAATTGTTGCTTGCTCCCTTCTTGGCTATTTCCAGTGCCATCCAGCTTGGTATGTACGATGGTAGTTTGCACGTCTTGCAACTCCGACCCAAGTTTAGTTAGTTTTGTATATTTGCTTTTGTTCTTTTTTCACGGTGCTCATTTTGTGTTCTCTTTTTCGCACCGTCGCTTTTTGTTATCTCCTAGTTTTTGGATCATTGTTGTGAGTACCTTTTTCATTAAGTAAAGAACTGTTTTACTCACAATCCATCTGCATCCATGGGTTCCTCTGTTTTGCATTTAATTGAATTGTGACACTTGCACTTCTGTTAGACTGCATAAAACAAATAAAAACATGTGTTCTTGTCTTACAAATCCCAAAACCAATTAAGTTGGCCCGTTGTGTAAATGGTAAATAAAAACAGAATACAATGATTTGCAAATCCTTTTCAACCTATATTCAATTGAATAGACTGCAAAGACAATATATTTAACTTTCGAACTGGAAAACGTTAGTATTTTGTTCAGATATTTGCTTATTTGGAATTTAATGCCTGCAACATGTTTCAAATAAGCTGGCACAAGTGGGAAAGTTGAGGAATGCTCATCAAACACTTATTTAGAACATCCCACAGGTGAACAGGCTAATTGAGAACAGGTGGGTGCCATGATTGGGTATAAAGGCAGCTTCTATGAAATGCTCAGTCATTCACAAACAAGGATGGGGCGAGGGTCACCACTTTGTCAACATATGCCTGAACAAATTGTTTAAGAATAACATTTTTCAATGAGCGTTTGCAAGGAATTTAGGGATTTCATCATCTACGGTCCGTAATATCATCAAAATGTTCAGAGAATCTGGAGAAATCAAACCAACGTTGAATGCCCGTGACATTTGATCCCTCAGGCGGTACTGCATCAAAAACCGACATCAGTGTGTAAAGGATATCACCGCATGGGCTCAGGAACTAGCCGCCGGCTTTGCGAGGCCCGAGCTCATCTAAGATGGACTAAGTTAATGATTATTTGCAACAAAAAAAAAAGTTTCTCAGTTCGAACATTAAATATATTGTCCTTGCAGTCTATTCAATTGAATATAGGTTGAAAATGATTAGCAAATCATTGTATTGTTTTTATTTACCATTTACACAATGTGCCAACTTCACTGGTTTTGGGTTTTGCACATCAGGATCATGAATGATAAGCAAAAGTGCAGTTTCCCTTTAAATCCGTTCTCTTGAAGCACTGTTAGGTCACCTACGCTATCCGTCGGTGCGTGGTGTTCTTCTCACTTATCAAAGCATGGACAAACAAGAAAACCCGAGACAAAAGTTTTAATATTTGTACAAAGCATCTTAATAATAGACGGTACAGGGAAGAAAAAGTAATGGCATGACATTTTTACTTGCGAGCGTGAAAACTGCGGGCCCATTTTGGACACGTCCAACTACACGGTAGTTAACGGGTCTGCTCGAGAACATATGAACTACATGCATGCACTGCTTGTCATAGAAGAATGAATATGTGTAGAAAAGTGGATAATTTGCCATTTCTCGAAACGGCTAATCGTAAATAAGTCGATTCAACCGCTCCTCAACCGCTAGCCGCGCTAACACGTGAAACCTCGGGACCTTAACGCCGTGGTAGTTTCAGTGACGTTTTGGCAGGCAGCCTGTGTAAGCTTCGATGTGGAGCTTCCTAAATAACGATAGAGTGGAGGTGTCTGAAGCACATGATGACATCCATGGGTATGGGAGGGCTCAGGTGGTTTCCATCCAATCTTAGGTACCTGAGAAAGCACACAAAGGTCACTTGACATGTCGCCACCTGACTACAGAACACGCCTTCCTCTCGCTCTTGACGTACCTTAGTTTTGGCACCAACTCCGGATCGCTCCATTGCGCCTGCAGGTTTTGTGGGCAGATCAGTGTCCCGTTGATGTCTGCCAAGAAAGTGCATGGTGAGGTTTCATGACAGTGGGACATGAAGTCATCGCACTCACATGGACGATTGCAAAGACAAAGAGAAACAGGAATAACGAGGTCATGGGAGACACAATTGAATTGGAGATATTAATACATTGCTTATTTGAGGTAATTGGCTGTTTAACTTTGATGACCTCAGCTGGAGTTTCCACGGATGAGGCCGAAACGGTTTGGTCTGTGAAGGTGCAAATGAAAGGGTGAGCTTCGGTCTGAGCACTTACGTGGTTATGTTCAAATAATAAAAGACAAAATTACTTATTACTTCAAGTTGAAATGAAAGAGCAAGGTACGCTTTTGGGTGTTATTTAAAGGGCAACGTTCACAATTATTGAAAAACAAGAACACATGTATTTTTTGGGTTTTGGATTTTAAAGATAATAAACGCTTGCAAGATGCGGCTAATGGTGGACACAGTTGTAGCCTTCAAAGCCGCTAAAACAACTTCAAAATCCTCCATAAACATGTTATATACACACTGCAAGTATATATATAATGTAGTAAAAGACACGTTTATAACAATATGTAATATGTACAATATACACACTGCAAGTATATATATAATGTAGTAACAGACACCTTCATAACAATATGTAATATGTACAATATACACACTGCAAGTATTAGTAGTAACAGACACCTCCATAACAATATGTAATATGTTTTATATATACACTGCAAGTATATATATAATGTAGTAAAAGACACCTTCATAACAATATGTAATAGGTTATATATACACATAGCACCAGGTGAGACGCTTCTTCCGTTGTCTTGAGATCAGAAGTGGCTTGACCATGGGAATACGGCTACATGCTTCCATCTGTTGAAAAGCTCTATGGAGATGATGATTTCATTTTCCAGCATGATCCAGCAGTGCCAAAACCACCAGTAACTGGTGTACTGACCATGGCATTACTGTCCTCGATTGGCCTGCCAACTCCCCTGACCTGAACCCCATATAGAATTTGTGGGGTATTGTGAAGAAGAAGCTGAAAGACACCAGACCCAATAATGCAAATGAGCTAAAGGCCGCTATTGAAGCATCCTGGGCATCCATAACACCTCAGCAATGCCACAGGCTGATTGCTTTCATGCCACGCCGCATTGGTGCAGTAATCCGTGCAAAAGGATTCCCAACCAAGTACTGAGTGCATTAATTGACATTTTCAAATGTTTGATTTTCTTTTGCTGTTATAAATCTTTATTTTTTACTTGGTCTGAGGAAATATTCTATTTTTTTGAGATGGGATTTCTGAGTTTTCTTAAGCTGTATGCCATAATCAGTATTATTCAAATAATAAAAGGCTTGCAATATTTCAGTTGATGTGTAATGAATTCAGAATGTATGACATTTTCATGATTTTAGTTGCATTACAGAAAAAAAAGGACCTTATCACAATATTCTAATTTTCTGAGACAGTCCTGTATATATATATAATGTAGTAACAGGCACCTTCATAATATGAATATGTACAATATACACACTGCAAGTATACAGTATATATAATGTAGTAACAGACACCTTCATAACAATATGTAATATGTACAATATACACACTGCAAGTATATACTGTATATAATGTGGTAACAGACACCTTCATAACACTATACAAAACCCAAAAGCAGTGAAGTTGACACATTGTGTAAATGGTAAATAAAAAGAGAATACAATGATTTGCAAATCATTTTCAACTTATATTCAATTGAATAGACTGCAAAGACAAGATATTTAATGTTCCAACTGAGAAACATGATTTCTTTTTGCAAATAATCATTTACTTAGAATTTAATAGCAACACATGCAAAAAGTTGTAACAGTGGCATTTTTACCATTGTGTTACATGGCCTTTCTTTTTAACATCACTCAGTAAAAGTTTTGGAACTGAGGAGACCCATTTTTGACGCTTTTCAGGTGGAATTCTTTCCCATTCTTGCTTGATGTACAGCTTAAGTTGTTCAACAGTCCGGGGTCTCCGTTGTGGTATTTTAGGCTTCATAATGCGCCACACATTTTCAATGGGAGACAGGTCTGGACTACAGGCAGGCCAGTCTAGTACCCACACACTTTTACTATGAAGCCATGCTGTTGTAACACGTGGCTTGGCATTGTCTTGCTGAAATAAGCAGGGGCGTCCATGGTAACGTTGCTTTGATGGCAACATATGTTGCTCCAAAACCTGTATGTACCTTTCAGCATTAATGGCTCCTTCACAGATGTGTAAGTTACCCATGTCTTGGGCACTAATACACACCCATACCATCACAGATGCTGGCTTTTCAACTTTGCGCCTAAAACAATCCGGATGGTTCTTTTCCTCTTTGTTCTAGAGGACACGACGTCCACAGTTTCCAAAAACAATTTAAAATGTGGTCTCGTCAGACCACACAACGCTTTTCCACTTTGCATCAGTCCATCTTAGATGAGCCGTTGGCGTTTCTGGGTGTTCTTGATAAATGGCTTTCGCTTTGCATAGTAGAGTTTTAACTTGCACTTACAGATGTAGCGACCAACTGTAGTTGCTGACAGTGGTTTTCTGAAATGTTTCTGAGCCAATGCGATGATATCCTTTACACACTGATGTCGCTTTTTGATGAAGTAACGCCTGAGGTATCGAAGGTCCGTAATATTATCACTTAAGTGCAGTGATTTCTCCAGATTCTCCGAATCTTTTGATGATTTTACAAATATATAGCTCGTTGAGAAATTATGTTCTGAAACTGTTGAACAATTTACTCACGCATTTGTTCACAAAGAGGGGAAAATGTTATTCTTAAACAATTTGTTCAGGCATATGTTGACAAAGTGGTGACCCTCGCCCCATTCTTGTTTGTGAATGACTGAGCATTTCATGGAAGCTGCTTTTATACCCAATCATGGCACCCACCTGTTCCCAATTAACCTGATCACCTGTGGGATGTTCCAAATAAGTGTTTGATGAGCATTCCTCAACTTTCTCAGTCTTTTCTGCCACTTGTGCCAGCTTTTTTTTAACATGTTGCAGGCATTAAATTCCAAAATGAGCTAATATTTGCAAAAAATAACAAATATTTCCATTTCGAATGTTAAGTATCTTGTCTTTGCAGTCTATTCAATTGAATATAAGTTGAAAAGGATTTGCAAATCTTTGTGTTGAGTTTTTTTTGTTTTTTACTATTTACACAACGTGCCAACTTCACTGGTTTTGGGTTTTATAAAAACAATGATTGCGTGGTGAGTTGATACCGATGAAGTAATCCCAAAACCTTCACACAGGGCTTTCTTTGGCGTTGCACAAGTCTGGTCTTGTCTGACGTGGTGGGCGGAGAGTGTCTCGGAGCAGTGAATTGAAAACAACAACCAAAAAAATGTGCGTGAACAACAATCCCGGCCTTGGACTTACTATTAATGCTGTTGTGGTTGAGGTGTAAGTGCTCCAGGTGACTGTTGAAGAGTGGGATGGAGGCCAGCTGGTTGTGGGCGAGCTGGAGGTCTAGCAAGGTGGAGATGTTGAACACGGCCTTGGGAACGCCTTTGTCACTCAGCTGGTTGTAGTTGAGTCTGACAAAGGCCAAGTGAACGAAGCCTTGGAAGTAGTCTCTGAAAAGGACAATGATGACCCTAGGTCTGTTCACTCTGTACACCGGCCACAGCATTAGGTACACCTGACACACTTTTGGAAAACACTATCACTATGTTATTGTGAAGTTATGCACCTCTGCAAACTGCCACTACAACAATAAATACAATATTACATGAATAATACCATACTTTTCAGACTATAATCCACACCGGTGTATAAATCGCACCCACTAAATTTTAGAAGAAAATAAACGTTTCCATATGATGTATAGATGTATACCAGTACATTGTGGAATGAGATATTTAAATGGAAAGATGTTGTAAATGTTTATTTACATACTTTAATGGCGTCTGCAACGCGGCAGTAAAATGGCTGATCAGACAAAACAGAAACGCCATTGACGTCTTTATTCATTCTTTACGAGATACATACGATTTTCTCCTTTTTTAATAAGGTTCAAGATATCTGTCAGGATTCTTCTTCCTAACACTTTGAGTTTGAACAGTTTTTTTCAAAAGTGGATCATTATAGTACTTTGTTTGATTTCTTTGCTTAGTCCATTCCATAATTTAGCCGTTGGCTGTTGGCCATAGCAACCCGCGGCTCTTTACTGCCGCCCTAGTGGCTCCCTGGAACATTTTTAAAAATGGAAAAAGATGGGGACAAATATTTTTTTGTTTTAGTATGTTTTTTGTTTGAGGACAAATATGACACAAACCTTCCAAGTTGTTAGAAAGCCCACTGTTTAATATGTTTGTGTGTATGCTTCACTGATGAGAGTATTTGGTGAACATCATTTTGTCCTACTAATTTCGGCGGTTCTTGAACTCACCATAGTGTGGACTGTGACGCAACAGTTTGTTTACATGTAAAATCTTCCACTCCTTCTTTGTCTCATTTTGTCAACCAAACATTTTATACTGTGCAAGAATGCACAAGGTGCACTTTGTTGATGTTATTGACTTGTTGGAGTGCTAATCAAGCATGTTATTAGCATGCTAATCAATGCTAACATGCTATTTAGGCTAGCTGTATGTACATATTGCATCATTATGCCTCATTTGTAGGTATATTTGAGCTCATTTAATGTCCTTTACTTTTCTCCTCTTTGTACGGTATATAATTCATATTTGTTGTCTCATGACACATTATCTGTATGTAATCTTGGCTGCATTTCTGATAGTTGTTTGTGTGCCATGTTGTTCCAGACCACAGCAAACATTACCTCGCTTGCCAAAGATTGTAATAAATCCATTAGAAGAAGACAGCCTGCAGTTCCCTTTAACTTGGACACACACATCTATGTCATTTCCAGGAGTTAGCTCACCTTCTGAGTAGCTTCTGATTTACTAATGGTTTGTGTTGTAAACATGTGTAGAATAAATATTTCATTTCAACATTTCTGTCAACGAAGATTTGCTTCAGCCTGCGATACATAGTCATTTTGATAGTAGGCTAATATAACTAATATGGACACTTACATCATGTGTTGCCTTCATTACAACACTTATATATGGCTTTTCAGTTTTTGCGGCTCCAGAGGGATTTGTTGTTTGTATTTTCGGTCCAATATGGCTCTTTCAAGGTTTTGAGTTGCCGACCCCTGCCGCACCTTTGTATAAGCCGCAGGGTTCAAAACTTGGGAAAAAAAGTAGCAGCTTGTATTTCGGAAAATCCGGTATATAAATGTTTACATGCACAGAACTTCTCCAATCAGATCTAAACTTCAGTTAATCGGAATTCCAAATTCACTGTTTTCATGATGTGCGTATACAGCGTTTCATTTGAATTAACCATCTTAAGTTGTCTTTTTTTCCCCCAGAAATACTAGAAGGAAAAACTACTTTTGCCGATTTTACAAACGTCCCCAGTTCTTTTACAACCGTCCCCAATTCTTTGCTCGTTCAATTTTCCTCCTCTCCCGTGTCCTGTCTGTTTATGTTGTACTTTTTAATTATATTTTCATGAACTTGTTTTGTGCAACTTGATGTTACGAACCTTTTTGTCCGCAGCGGACACATTAGTCTTCCATCCCACCATGTTTGCGACTCTGCGATAAATAAGCAAATGGGTGTGTACATTAACACCGTTCGGAATAACGATCGGCACAAAACACCACTCTTGTTCGGAATAACATTTATGTCTGAATGGATCGTATCTGATAAAAATCTTCCGATTGACGCGTTTGTATTTAGTTTTTTTTAAGCTGATTGGACCTTTTATTGCGATTATTTGTGTCTATGTAACCATGGCTGACGTCATTTAAAATTTGCCATACCATTTCCAAAAAACTGAAAATTCCACCTTTTATCACTGATATTAAATGATTAAAAGGCAGCACTGACACATACAAATAACGCCAGACGATGAACTAATACATTTTTCAATTTTCTTTGCTATTTGCAACATGATGACATGATGGACACTCCGAAAATAAATTTATCTTAATTAAGTGAGGATAATTTTTTTTTAAAAGTCTTGTATTAATATAAAAAAAACAAATGATTGTGTTTTTGGGATAATGACTTAATAGTACAAAAAAAAAACACTCACATTT
This sequence comes from Nerophis lumbriciformis, assembly GCF_033978685.3. NCBI lineage: Eukaryota > Metazoa > Chordata > Actinopteri > Syngnathiformes > Syngnathidae > Nerophis > Nerophis lumbriciformis. The sequence continues at coordinate 29,286,854 of NC_084570.2, forward strand.
TTTCGATAGCAAATTTATATCCTTTGAAAAACATTTTTTTGTGACAAAAGTGGTCAACTTGATAGAATGAAGATGTAATTTGAATAATTTGAATAATCCTGCTCTAGTGGTTTTAGGAATTTGCTGCAAAACAGTCTGTCTCCCAAGTTTTGAACTGAACCAATTTGGTCATTAATTATGTAGACTTAGACTGTAATATCGTTATGTATTTTTCAACAATGGAACAAAACCAACAAAAGCGGTGATCTTAGTTTAGATATACACAATCAAATTCAACTGATATGATGTTTATCTACCAAAAGTCTATCGCCTTAGTGCATGAATATGTTTATAGTAGGGTTGTCCCGATACCAATATTTTGGTACCGGTACCAAAATGTATTTCGATACTTTTCGATACTTTTCTAGATAAAGGGGAGCACAAAAAAATGGCATTATTGGCTTTATTTGAACAAAAAACTTAGGGTACATTAAACATATGTTTATTATTGTAATTTAGTCCTTAAATAAAATAGTGAACATACTAGATAACTTAGTCTGCTGACATACGCAGTAAGATACTGTGTCATTTGGCATTCTATTATTTTGTCAACATTATGAGAGACTAGCCGGAAAAAAATTATTATTAATCTATTTGTTCATTTACTGTTTATATCTGCTTATTTTCTGTTTTAACATGTTCTATCTACACTTCTGTTAAAATGTAATAATCACTTATTCTTCTCTTGTTTGATACTTTACATTAGTTTTGGATGATACCACAAATTTAGGTGTCAATCCGATACCAAGTCGTTAAAGGATCATACATTGGACATATTCAAAGTCCTCATGTGTCCAGGGACATATTTCCTGACTTTATAAACATAATATGAACTTTTAAAAAAGGAAAAAAGATTTTGTGACTATAAAAATGATCGATGTAATCATAATACTATCGACTAGATACGCTATTGTACTTGATATTAGTGATGGGATCGGCAGTTCTTTTGACTGTACTGAATCACTAGAATCAGTTCCTTAAATTGATTCGTTCAAAAAATGTGTTCACTGAATCACCGAATCACTTCTGCAGCAGCAGTTCTGTGGGCAGGTCGGCGAATCATGAGTCAGTCAGTAACAGCTTCCCCAGCGGCAGATCTCGGTGTGTGTCAGTTCGCGAACGACACAAGCCCTCAGCACCCAATGAACGACACGCACAGTGACTGAACGAGAGCCTCAATGTGACGTCCTCCTCCGCGACACAGTCAGTTCTCTGTGTCAGTAGGTTCGCGAGTCCTGTTGTTAAATATGTTTTATTGCACTGAAATGAAAATAAGAAATAAATAAAAGTGGGAAATAAAAAAAATAGTTATAGCCTACTAAAATGCTTGCAATCAACAGTTAAATAAATAGGCCTCGTTTGTTTAGTGCAAAAACAAATATTAAATTAAGAAACCCTTACCAAATGCCAACATAAAAACTAAATGTTCTGTAGCAAAGAAAATGTAAACTTAAATGTGCAAACAAAAAGAAAATAAATACCTTCAAAATAAAACTAATAAATTAAGAGCCAGAAATGCCAACATAAAAACTAAATGTTCTGTAGCCTACGTTTAAAAATATAACAAAGAAAATATTAACTTAAATGTGCAAACAAAAAGAAAATAAATAGGCTACCTTAAATAAAACAAAACAAATATTAAACCAAGTGCCAGAAAAGCCAACATTAAAACAAAAATTTCTGTAGCTTACATTTAAAAATATAAAAATGGAAATATCAACTTAAATATGCAATAAAAAAGAAAATAAATAGCTTAAATAATATAAAAATCAAGATAAATAATAGCCTATGTATATGTACATACACATTAGTTATTATTTTTATTTTAAATCTTCTCAAACAGCCTGCCCTACACTTTACCCCCCGCCCCTCCCCCTCGCGTCGCTGCTGCTCAGCCTTGCCCTGCACTGACTTTCTTTCTGTCTCCTCTACTCTCATAACTTTATGTGTTAAGATAATGGGGACAGGGCGCGTGTGTGTGTTTGTTTTCATGTTAGCCGTTAGCTTGGAGGATGAATGGAGAACGGATGCCAATGGCATGAAACATATCCCCGCGACGGGAGGAGAATCACTCGCGGCATTGGGGCAAGCAGAGCAGAGAGCGAGAGCGTTGTCGTTCACTGAGTGATTCATGTCGTTAATCCGCGGTGAACGAATCGTTCGCTCAGTCCCTCCCCCCCACCCCCATGATGAGTAGCTGGCTGCGTCGTTCGCCGACGTCACAGAATGCGCCAGTTCCACTCATACCGGCATGGTCGCGGCGGAGCTCAACTGAACTGAGAAAGGAAAGAATCAGTTCATGAAGTGATACGGTTCAGTACGTTCACTCAAAAGATTCGTTCGTTCGAACGAATCGTTCGCGAACGACACAACATTACTTGATATCATTACAGTTGATGTCAGGTGTAGATCCATCCGTGGCTTTTGTTTACATTGAGGAGCGCTAGCTTGCTGTTAGCAGTTAGCTATTGTATTCTCTTACAATGTGTAGTGAAGCATGTTTAGCTATTCCGAGGATTAGTGATTTAGAAGTAGCTAAAACACTGCCGACTGCGGATGGATGTTAGCTGCTAGCTAGCTAGCCATGTCTTAAAACACCCCTTCCTGAGGGTGTTTCAGTGTTATAACTTCACCTTTATCGTTAGTTTTTAGGCCAAAATGCGTCCATTATCCCTTTTCTGTCTACACACTGTGTCTGCTTGTAAGTACTCCGTGATTGTGCGTTGCCGAACATGCTCGTCTGCTCGTAAACCAGCAATGTCATGCCCGTTTAAAAAAAAAAAAAGGGGAACCAGTACTTTTCAAACAGAGTATAGTACCGTTTTTGATTCATTAGTACCGCAATACTATACTAGTACCGGGATACCGTACAACCCTAGTTTATAGTCATAAATTACTTACCAATTTTTTTACCTAATTTCATTTCCGTGTGGCACCAATATTTTGTTGTATGACATATAAATAGGATTTTGAATAGCGCAAACGGTTTGTGCCCTACCATTTTATTCACATACAAATGTTTCCGAGTCTGTTGGTGGTACGTAATGCTGCGCCCAAAAGGTTTCTATGCGATTATGTTCCCTGTGTGCCTGCACGGCCTGTGTATACTTGCTTCGGGATGTCGTCGATGCGGTTCTTGTCGAGGAAAAGCTGTATGAGACCGTTGGGGATGCCGGCGGGCATCTTCTTCAGCACATTGTGTGCCAGGTTGAGCTGCATCAGGCTGGATAAATCCTTGAAGGTGTTACTGCCCAGGTCACTGTCACTCAGCTGGGACATTCAGAGTTAGAGCAAGAACACACACCGATACATTATATTGCCAAAAGTATTTGGCCACCCATGACAATCAGGTGTCCTAATCACTTGGCCCGGCCACAGGTGTATAAAATCAAGCTCTTAGGCATGGAGACTGTTTCTACAAACATGTGTGACAGAATGGGTGACAGAATGGGTGATTTCCAGCGTGGAACTGTCATAAGAGGCCACCTGTGCAACAAATCCGGTCGTGAAATTCCCTCGCACCTAAATATTTCAAAGTTAACTGTCGGCTTTATTATAAGAAAAGTGAAGAGTTTGGGAACAACAGCAACTCAGCCACCAAGTGGTAGGCCACGTAAACTGACAAGAGAGGGGTCAGCGGATGCTGAAGCGCATATTACAAAGACTTTCTGCACGGTCAGTTGCTACAGAGCTCCAAACTTCATGTAACCTTCCAATTAGCCCACGTACAGTACGCAGTGAGCTTCATGGAATGGGTTTCCATGGCCGAGCAGCTGCATCTAAGCCATACATCACCAAGTCCAATGCAAAGCGTGGGATGCAGTGGTGTAAAGCACGTCGCCACTGGACTCTAGAGCAGTGGAGACACCTTCTCTGGACTGATGAATCATGCTTTTCCATCTGGCAATCTGATGGACCAGTCTTGGTTTGGAGGTTGCCAAAAGAACGGTACTTTTCGGACTGCACTGTGCTGAATGTGAAATTTGGTGGAGGAGGAATTATGGTGTGGGGTTGTTTTTCAGGAGTTTGGCTTGGCCCCTTAGTTCCAGTGAAAGGAACTTTGAATGCTCCAGGATACCAAAACATTTTGGAAAATTCCATGTTCCCAACCTTGTGGGAACAGTTTGGAGCGTGTCCCCTCCTCTTCCAACATGACTGTGCACCAGTGCACAAAGCAAGGTCCATAAAGACATGGATGACAGAGTCTGGTGTGGATGAACTTGACTGGCCTGCACAGAGTCCTGACCTGAACCCGATAGAACACCTTTGGGATAAATTAGAATGGAGACTGAGAGCCAGGTTTTCTCGACCAACATCAGTGTGTGACCTCACCAATGCGCTTTTGGAAGAATGGTGGGGAATTCCTATAAACACACTCCACAACCTTGTGGACAGCCTTCCCAGAAGAGTTGAAGCTGTAATTAATAGCTGCAAAAGGTGGACCGACATCATATTGAACCCTATGGGTTAGGAATGGGATGGCACTTCAAGTTCATACGTGAGTCAAGGCAGGTGGCCAAATACTTTTGGCTATCCAAACTGTGACTTTCACCTGGTTGTGGTAGAGGTCGAGCAAGGTCAGATTGCCCATCTTGCTGAGAGCACCCGCAGGTATTTTGGAAATGCGATTACTGCCGAGACGCAACTGTTCCAGACTTGCTGGAAGACCCGAGGGCACCTCTTTCAGCTGATTACGTTGCACGTACAAGTACAAGAGAGCAGGTATCTTCTGGAACACCTATGTGGAAGATAAAAATAGAAATCAGAAGCTCCAGGTATTTCATAATCATCATGTTGGAAATTAAGGAAGCGGTCCGACCTGTTTTTCTATTCGCTGGATGCGGTTGTTTGAAAGGTTGATCCAACGGACATCCGTGGCATTCAGGAATGGCTCCGCCGTCACCTCGGTGATGTAGTTGTTCTGCAGGTACAGGTAGTAGGCCCTGGGCGGGATGGCGGGGATGGCGCGAATGTTCCGGTTCTCGCAGTTGAGAGAGTTGGGGTAGCTGGGAGAGCACAGACACTCCCGGGGACAGTCGGGGTACATGGAGGGCGGGCCCAGGATGACCGGAGGGATGTCCGTGGGCTCCTTCGGCTCCGGCTGGGGGACGACGGGCTCCCTGGGGATGAATGGGCGCCTGGTGGGCTTTTTTGGCCGGACCCTCTGGGTGAGCACCGCTCCCATCAGGAGGAGCAGCGTCAAGGCGCAAAAGAGTCCTGAGACGGCCCGCATTCTCCTGAATGAACAGAAAACACAATTTATACAAGTTTTTGTTCCTTCTGGTTAGGTTTGTACGGTATACCGGTACTAGTATAGTACGGCGATACTAATGAATCATATTTGGTGCCCCCTCTTTTTTTTAACGGGCATGACGGCGCATCGTCACGTCGTGTCATTGTTGGTTTTAGGAGCAGAGGAGCATGTTCGGCTGCGCACACACACAGAGTACTTACAAGCCGACAAAGTGTGTAAACAGAAAAGGGAGAACAGACGCATTTTGGCCTAAAAAGTAAAGATAAAGGTGAAGTTATAACACTGAAACGCCCTCAGGAAGTGGTGCTTCAAGACATGTCTAGCTAGCTAGCGGCTAACGTCCAGCCGCAGTCGGCAGTGTTTTAGCTACTTCTAAATCACTAATCTTGGCCTCCATGGCGAAAAATAAAGTATGTTTCTTACAAGTATTATTATCACTGGAGGACTAGGATTAGCTAAACATGCTTCAGTACACACCGTAGGAGGATACAATTGCTCACCGGCGCCACAGTGTAAACAAACGCCATGGGTGACATCCACTGTAATGATACCAACAACAGGGGCGTATCTAGTGGATACTACTATGATTACATCGATATTTTTTAGAATCACAAACTCTTTTTTTGTTTTAAAAAAAATTTATATTATGTTTTTAAAGTCAGGAAATATGTCTCTGGACACATGATAACTTAAATTATGACTAGTGTATGATCCTGTAACTACTTGGTATTGGATCGATACCTGAATTTGTGGTATCATCCAAAACTAATGTAAAGTATCAAACAACAGAAGAATAAGTGATTATTACATTTTAACAGAAGTGTAGATAGAACATGTTAAAAGGGAAAATAAGCAGATATTAACAGTAAAATAACAAGTAGATTAATAATCCATTTTTACAGTTTGTGCTTATTAATGTTGACAAAATAATAGAATATAAATGACACAATATGTTACTGCATACGTCAGCAGAGTAATTAGGAGCCTTTGTTTGTTTACTTACTACTAAAAGACAAGTTGTCTAGTATGTTCACTATTGACTATGACTAATCCTCACCTACATGATGACGAATAAAGTAAGTGTCTTTCAAGTACCATTATCACTGCATGACGAGGAATAGCTTAACATGCTTCACTACACACCGTAGGAGGATACAATAGCTCAACGACGTCACCGCTAACAAAAGCTAGCGTACCTGAATGTAAACAAATGCCATGGGTAGATCCGTCCACTGTAATGATACCAAGTATAATAGCGTATCTAGTCGATACTACTATGATTACATCGATATTTTTTATCGTCACACAATCTTTTTTCCTTTTTCCGGTACCGGTACCAAAATATTGGTATTGGTACAACCCTAATTCTAGTACATTTTTGTTAGTCAGACCCTTCAGGATTTTGGGATGACCAATCCCTGTAACTTCCTCCTACAGTTCTGACAATGTTCTCAACGAATGAGGGGAACATCTACGTCAAATGTGTCGGAACATTCTGGAAAGTTTACGTTCCACACTTGAAGTGTCTGCGACTTGCGGACGACAGAACAGGTCGTGGACAATAAGGGAGCTGTTTGTTGTACTCCGCGTACGTTGCATGCACTAGTGTGATCAAACACGTACGGTAGGAAGGGGATTCATTTGTCGTGGTTTACCTGACACGTGAAACGTGACGATTTTGGGGCGTCTGTTGAATATCTGCGTTTTGTGGCAATTCCAACTCTGACCACAGTGTCGGTTGCTATGTAGAGTGGCACTTTCCATCATTTTCAGCAGACTCCATTGCTAAATGCTAACCCCTTCCTCTCAAACAAGATCCATCCAGGAATTCTTCCCGACTAACGGGCCGTAGACATGCAGATTATTGTTGGTCCTGTGACGGCGCACACCTTTTACGGTTCATGTTTAATCTGACCAACAAAATGGCTGCTTTTGTCCAGGCTTAGCTCAACTCGCTGTAGATCCACCCATGACCTTTGTTTACATTGAGGAGCGCTAGTTTGCTGTTAGCCGTTAGCTATTGTATCCTCCTACGGTGTGTAGTGAAGCATGTTTAGCTAGTCCTCGTCCTCCAGTGATAATGGTACTTGTAAGAAACTTACTTTATTTGTCGCCACGGAGGCGAGGATTGGTGATTTAGAAGTAGCTAAAACACTGCAGACTGCGGATGGATGTTAGCTGCTATCTAGCTAGCCATGTTTTAAAGCACCTCTTCCTGAGGGTGTTTCAGTGTTATAACTTCACCTTTATCTTTAGTTTTGAAGCCAAAATGTGTCTGCTTGTAAGTACTCTGTGTGTGTGCGCTGCCGAACATGCTCCTCTGCTCATAAACCAGCAATGAAAACAAAACAAAAAATGGGGAACCGGTACTTTTCAAACAGAGTATAGTACCGTTTTTGATTTATTAGTACTGCAATACTATAGTAGTACTGTATACCGTAGAAACCTAGATTATAATCATTAATTACTTACCGTTTATGTTGTGATCAAACATGTACGGTATGAAGGGGATTCATTTGTCGTGGTTTACCTGACACGTGAAACGTGACAGATTTGGGGCGTGTACTGTCCACTTGAGCTGTTGAATATCTGTGTTTTGTGGCATTTCCAACTCTGACCACAGTGTTAGTTGCTATGTAGAGTGGCACTTTCTATTATTTTCAGCAGACTCCATTGCAAAATTATTAACCCAGTACACCTTCCTGTATAAATGTCAATTGATTTTTGATATGAAGGCTCCAAAATACAAATGACTCGATGCGACCACACATTACAGTGTCAGAGTTCCAAAAAAACACATTGATAGCACATTTGGTAAATCACAAGGTGAAGCAATGTTATTGGACATTACTAGAAAACTGCCAAATCCTGGATGGACTTGGCCTGGGCAATTATTTTGACTCGGGGGTCCAAGTTTAGAGAAAAAAATGTGTCTGGAGGCCGGTATATCTATTTTTAGGAACACTAATACAAAACCTCACAAAAATGTCTGATTGAATGCTAAAAACGTTATGACAGACCGCCTTAAAAAACGGAATGGAATTTAAACTTTTTTTTACTGAACGAGACACCCAGAAGTACATGAAAATAAAGAATGTGGGATTCACAAGATTAACTATGAAGGATAGAACACTGAATATTGACAACATATGAACGTCACACTCCCCTCTCCATCCACATATTTTACAATCAAGCAAAACGCAACAAAAATGCAACAAACACAGCGAAATATGAACGCAAAGGGTAAAAAACCCCACCTACAATCTGATATTTCATATATCGCTAAGCTTTAGAACTTTGTTGTAAAAATTTCCTTCCGCGTCTGTCCCTGACACCCACATTTCAGGCTGGCCGCTCTGGAAACACTCTGTGGAAACGCGCCTCACCCACACTACTGGGTGCCTCGTCTGAGCTGCTGTGAATTAGATTACCATAGTAACTAATTAGATGACCATAGTAACTAATTAGATGACCATCTAACTAATTAGATTACCATAGTAATTCATTAGATTACCATAGTACCTAATTAGATTACCATAGTAATTTATTAGATTTCCATAGTAACTCATTAGATTACCATAGTACCTAATTAGATTACCTTAGTAACTCATTAGATTACCATAGTAACTAGTATATCATACAAAAGGGCAGATTCCAACCATTGAAATATATTGTTATATATTTATATAGTTATATAGGTATAGTATAGTTCAGGACTTACGATCATTTAAAAACATCACTGCACATCATAATGGTAGCGACAGTTTCCATCTTAAAGATCTAAAACAATTATTTGGGAATGTCCGGCGGGCCAGATTGAAAAGCTTAACGGGCCTTAATTTGCCCAGGTCTGGAGTAGTGGGTTCCCATTGGGAAGTGCATTTTCTGAAAGGAAAAAAAAGTGCTGCTTAATAAAAAAAAAAAAATGCAACCAGTTGCGTTATCTGATAGTAGGCAATTTAGGTAATGGACGGATTTGGATGAAGTTTTCAGAAAATATCCGAAATAGGTCTTGGAACAAAAGTTTTTATTACTATTCATTAATGAGCTTGTTAAAAGCTTGACATTCAGTCCGTCAACATGCAGTATGGAGCAGTGTCAGTCATTTTAGCTCAGGGGCCACATGGAGGAACATCTATTCCCAAGTGGGCCGGACTGGTAAAATCATGGCATGATAATTTAAAAATAAAGACAACTTTACATTTTTTTCTTTGTTTAAAAATAAAGCAAGGACATTCTGAAAATGGAGACATCATAATGTTGTTTTTACACTTACATGTTGCGGTTAATAGTATTTTATCTTCATTTGTTGTTATTTATACGTTCTGAATAAATGATGTGATAATGTTCATCAATCAAACAGGTGGAATTGAGTCTGGGAAAGTTTTAAAATGTTCCCACTGGTCTTATTTTTTAGTTTATCTGAAGATGAAATGTATAATAATATCAAAATCAAATGACAGGATGTTATTAATGTATTTTTTTCATTTTCCTCAACTAACATCATGTGGTTTATTCTGCAACAAAACTTGTCAATTTAGACTCATTTCTTGAATCACACATGAGGTTAGAAGGGGATAGGTACCTTCCGTTCTTTCTATTTCCAATTCTGAAACGCAAATAAAGAAAATAAAAAATAAGGGCTGTTTTTTGATTTTTATTATACATGGCAGATTTTCATTAAAATATTGCCATAAAATTGGATTTTGTGCTGTTTTCCTTTTAATGGATTTGATTTTTTCCAGATAAACACAAAAATACAAAAAAAAAAAAACAAAAAAAAAAAGTCATCCAAAATGCAAAAATGAGTGGCTATGTGTGATGACAAATTGAACCGGAAGCAGTATTTTAGCCTTTCCTTTGCGTTTAGCGTGTTTTTAGCATGACGCTAACATCTTTGTTCAGCAGGCGTCCTATTGTCATTTAAAAAAAGTCTCAATAAATAACTTTTGTTTCAGAAATGAAAATAGAAAAAATGGAATGTATATATGTATGTGCTTATATGGGTATATATGTACAGTATATGTTTATGTATGTATGTGTGTGTGACGATCTGCCACTCCATTTCTGTTTGTGCTTCCTTGTTTTGTGTTTATTCCCTATCAGTGCTCTTATATTGATATCCATTTTCTGCATGTCTCCGCTGAGCGCTGTTTTCGTCTGACCTGCTGCTGATTAGCACCAAGTGTGGCCTGGATGCCAATCAACGGCAGGTGAGGGGAAAACAGCGCTCAGAGCACTGATAGAAAATGAACACAAAACAAAGAAGCACAAACAGAAATGGAGTGACAGATCGTCACAGCATGTGCGTATATGGGAATATATGTATATTTTTATGTATATGTATATATAAATGTATATGTATATACATATTTATATTTTTATGTCTATCTGTGTTGGCCCTGTTGTCCCCAAAAGGGACAAGCGGTAGGAAATGGATGGATGGGTCCGAAATGTGGTTTTTTGATTTGCATTTAAGAATTTGATAATGAACGGAAGGTACACGGACTCGGATACATATTATTTCAGCATATTTATGTGCGCCCAGAAAATGCGTCCCCACTCATAAGTACAACACAAAATACTTTATTTTGGTAAATGTCACAACAACTATGACTAATAAGCAGCATAAGTACATAGTGTCCAAACACGGAGGGGGCGGAGCTCTCTCGGCAGGGAATACAAATAATTGCTATTGCGACATCCAGTGGACACATTTAGAACAGCAGTTTCTTCCTTTCAAAAATTTCAGCTCATTTTTATACTTCGCAAACTCATCCCGTGGGCCCAATAAAACTTATTGGCAGGTTAATCAAGGTTTATACTGTTTTTGTTTTTGTTTTGCTACAAAATAACCACAATATATCAACTTTTTTCACCTAAACTGTTGTGGTTATTTCGCTGGAGGAAACTTTCAGCGTGGATGCGCACGGTGGATGTGCTCAGTAGCGTTGGGTAGCACATTTTTTATGGGTAGCACATTTTCTCAGAACACCGCCTTCCTCCCGCATCCCAAAATCCTGAATGTTGGATTTTTCAGAGACTGTAAATCATCCAAAGGTGTGAAAGTGACTGTGCTGTACATGTACCCTATTTTCCGGACTACAGGGCGCCCCGGATTATAAGGCGCACTGCCGATGAGCGGGTCTATTCAGGTCTATTTTCATACAAAAGGTGCACCGGATTTTAAGGGCGCATTAAAGGGGTCATATTATTATAATTTATTTTCTAAATTGAAAACACTTCCTTGTGGTCTACATAACATGTAATGGTGGTTCTTTGCCAGATGAGGTGGTTCGGGCATCTGGTCAGGATGCCACCCGAACCCCTACGCGTGTTTAGGGCACGTCCGACTGGTAGGAGGCCACGGGGAAGACCCAGGACACTTTGGGAAGACTATGTCTCCCGGCTGGCCTGGGAATGCCTCAGGATCCCCCGGGAAGAGCTGGACAAAGTAGCTGGGGAGAGGGAAGTATGGGCTTCCCTGCTTAGGCTGCTGCTCCCGCGACCCGACCTCGGATAAGTGGAAGAAGATGAATGGACTGATGGTGGTACTTTGGTCAAAATGTGGCTTTCTGACAGTCGCTTTAGGATACACCGTTTTGTGGGCAGTCTTATTTACGTGGCTCACCTTCGGGAATGAACCACAACTCTACTTGCAGAGTCAAAACTAACAACGGCCCAACCAACGACTTCGACATTGTGACCGATGTGAGGCAGGGTTGCATCCTGTCGCCATAGCTGTTCATAATTGTCATTGACTTCGTGATGAAGAAGTCCGTCACCGGGGCAAACTTTGGCATCAAGTGGGGAGAGGGCGGATTAACCGACCTAGACTTTGTGGATGACCTGGCTCTGGTTAGCCATACTCAGCGCGCACTCCAAGAGATGACCAACAATCTCCACGAGCACAGAGAAAAAATCGGACTACGGATCGGCCAAGAAAAGACCAAGGCCATGGCCGTTGGACAAATACAACACTTTCCACCACTCACTATAGACAAACATGACCTAGAGTATGTTGACGACTTCACCTATCTTGGAAGTAACATCTCAAGTACAGGAGACGTGGAGAAAGATGTCAATAACAGAATTAGCAAAGCTGCAGAAGTGTTCCAACGGTGCCGAAACATATGGTCGTCCTTAGCCATCACAACGGCCATCAAGCTAGTGGTCATACCAACAGCAACCTACGCCTGTGGGACGTGAATGAAGACAGCCAGTATCACCAACAAGCTGCAAGTCTTCAACCGGCGATGCCTCAGATCCATACTGAAGATCTCCTTGAGAGACCACATCTCCAACCAGGAGGTGATGAGAAGGGCAGTTGTAGCAGCACTGTCTGACATTGTCTCCGAAAGGAGAAGGAGAATGATGGGGCACATACTACGATTGCCAAGAGAGAGACCGGCAAGTGTGGCAATGGACTGGATGCTAGAAGGTGGAATAAGGAAGAGACGGAGGTCGAAGAAGACGTGGAGACAGACAACCAAGGAAGACCTGGGGGAGATGAGTGTCAACTGGCACGGAGCAAGAAGAGCCGCCAGAGACCGGAGAAAATGGAGGGGACTCGTCACCCAACGTTCTAATAGGAACGGGAGGAACTAAGTCTAAGTAAGTCACCTTCGGGAGCTAAACTGTTTTAATGACATTCAGACTTGACTTAAATCAAAAACGGAGCTCACTAGTGCAACAACAACGCAGGAAATGTGTCCCGTGTAAAACCGTCCGACCGGAACTCTCTAATAAATAAACATTCCTTGGGTGTATTATGTAAACTAACTACACCGGTATGGTTTAGCGCTTCCATGGCGAGTTTACTGACAGATATAAGTAAGAACTTTACACTACTTTATATTAGAAATGGCAACAGCGAAGGATGAATGTCCCATAACAAGAAGGTAGAGAAAAAGAAGAAGCTTATTGACTACGGACTATAAAGGTGGACGCGCACATATTTTCAAGACTAATGCAGATCCCAAATACACATCAACAGGTACCAGAAGGTAAGAAAAGTTGCTTTTGCATAATATTGCGAGAAAAAACACCAGATAATATGTTTTACCTTATACACACACCATAATAATACTCCTATGTTGAAGCACAGTGCAATCCATCAAGCGGTGCGGCTTCATAGCTTACCAAAGTCGTACTAAAACATTTTGATTGATTTTTGAGCGCCGTGTGTAATGTTTGATATTTTCAATGGAACAAATAACATGTTGGTGTTGTTTACTTGAGTCATATTGCAGTCTACACGTATCGCTTATGTGTGACTGCCATCTACTGGTCACACTTATCATTACACCAGGTACTAAATAAAATAGCTTTGAGGTCGGTAAGCACAACCAAAATTATTTCTTACATTAGGCGCACCGGGTTATAAGGCGCACTGTCAGATTTTGAGAAAATGAAAGGATTTTAAATGCGCCTTATAGTCCGAAAAATACAGTATCTGTCCTGTGATAGGATGGCGACCATTCCAGGGTGTGCACCACGTCTCACACCAAGTCAAAACAGTCCAATGAGGAACAGAACATGATTGAGTTTGCTAGTTACGTTTAACTTCCTGTCTTCATGTTTTGATGCAATAACCGAGATTTAGCATTTTGGCAAGAAACTGTATGTATGCACTTTTCTCCCTGGATAAATCAACTCCACGCCTAAAATAGATATCTTTTTTGTTCGCTTCAAGAAAGAACTAACAACGTGGTTGTAATTAAATTTTTTTATAACATCTATAACCCTGTGGCGGTACACGTCATGACCACAACACACCACCTGCACAGCAGAGACCTTGAAGCTGATTTTTACACGAGGAAGATTTTAATGAAACTATTTTAAACTCCCTTGACTAAGTAAGGAAGACAACAGATGAGCTTGCTGTATTTACATGTGTGGTGCATAAGCAGGTACATTCACATTTTGTCATGGTGCAGCCTTATTCCAACATAGAATACATTATTTTTGTCCTCAAAATTCTACCCACAATACCCCATATTGACAATGGGAAATATGTATTTTTTTTTAATTTTGAAAATTTGTTCCAGCCCCATTTAAGAACTTTCAGTTTTGGTTGATTTTGGCGGCACCAGTGGACCAAAGCGGTAGTGTTTTGCCAGAAGAAGACCACAATTCCCATGATGCCTAGCGCATATAGCATCACACTGACATGATTTAATATTGTCACAAATATTCTGTCTCTAATGGCTGATGTTAAATAGCAGACACTCAAGAAATGATCTTGGATTGTTCTATAAACATGACGCTACTAGCAAGAATGTATCGGGGCGGATGCAGGTCCCAAGCAAAGAAAGACAGGCGGAAGTAGTGTGGAACTATCACGGAAATTTCCAATAGCTGACATTAGCATTAGCATTTTGATTTGAGCATAAAAAGTCACTTCCTAGTTTAGCAGGAACAGAGCCAAGGCAGCATCGCTCTGAAATTCCTCGTCTTTGAGCTCACGTCAGCGAGTGAAAGGCAGGGCAATGTTGATCCTTGACTGTCCTTTTATCCGGGTAGCCTCCCTTTTTCTTTGTCTCCTCAGACAAAACTTTTCGTTTCTTTGGTTGTTTTGCAGCTTCTGCCATGATAGCAGTAATTGCACGCAGGCGTTCGCATCGACTTCCGTATTTTTAAGGAATGGGGAAAGGGGGAGTGACGTATGCCGTAAAGCAATTCAGCACATTTGTAGTATTTTGTGTGGCAGGGTTCCTGCCCCCCTCCTCAAAGTCACTAAGTGCCAGTTAGAGCGATACAGACCCCCTCAGGTGTCTTTCAACTAGTTCATGTATTGTCCCAAAAGTTATGAACATATGTTATCAAGGTTGAAAAGTTACTTAGTGCTGCTTTTACACTAAAAATCTAAAAAAAATAAGTAATCAGAGCATTTGCTCAATACTTAGTTGATGCACCTTTGGCAGCAATTCCAGCCTCAAGTCTTTTTGAATACGATGCCACAAGCTTGGCACACCTATCTTTGGGCACTTTCAACCATTCCTCTTTGCAGCACCTCTCAAGCTTCGTCATGTTGGATGGGAAGTGTTGGTTTTCATCCAGGATGTCTGTGTACATTGCTGCATTCATCTTTCCCTCTATTCTGACCACTCTTTCAGTTCCCGGTGCTATAAACATCATTTAAAAATAAAAAAATTAAAACCTTTAACGTTGTCTTATGGGGTATTGTGTGTAGAATTTTCAGGAAAACAAATACATTTATTCCATTTTGGAATAAGGCATAACAAAATGTGGAAAAAGTGATGGACTGGATGCACTGTAATAATGGAAGCTTAATCTTAATGTTTCCACAACTTTTAGCTAAGTAAAGAGACTGAGATAAAAAAAAAAAGCATATTATATAACATGTTTTCGCACCATAATTAGCCTGTACTTGATTATGTTTTGTTGCTTGTTTGTGTTTTCACCTCCTGGTGAGACATTGTAGTATGCTAGCACACACTAAAGCAGGGGTGGGGCCACATCACAGTTATGGTTGCTCAGAGGGCCGCTTTTAACAAAGAGTAATATATGAATATACATGTGTATGTATATAATACATTGACAATATATTTTTTTTTACATAAGCTGCAAAAAAAAAAAAACATTTTACTTTAAAAAACTGCAGCTCAGTCACCGGAATTTCACAGTAAACGCAGTGGGTTTTTGATGTAACATATAAATAAATGGAATAAATGGAATGGAATAGAGAAACAATACCACTGTTTTTAGCGGTAAAATTCAAGCAACGGAGCTGCCAGTTTTTTTTTTTTAACGTAAAATCTTGTTTTAATGTTTTTTTTTTTTTTTTCAATGTTTTAGTGTCTTACTGTGTATGAAAAAAACAGTACCAAAGTTGATTTTACGGTACAAACTCAATCGGCGGTATGTAACTGTAAAATCTATCGTCAATTTTACAGTCTACAATTTGATTAATAATTTGTTTTGAAATCATAAGTCAAGCAGATATTTAAGTACAGTATTCATCTTTATTTTAACAACAAATATTTTTGGTAAACATGATAATATAATATTTAGAGTTTGATCATATTGAATTTTATAAGATATGCAATTGCATGCAGTGTATTATTTTTAATGTCAAAAGGGAAAGAACAAATATATTTAGTAAGAAAAGATTTCATTAACAGATATTATTTCCAGGCTTTCGGGGGCCACGTAAAAATAATGTGGCATGCCAGATTTGGCCCCCGGGCATTGAGTTTGACACCGGTGCCCTAAAGACATCCAAAACAACTGCACGGAGGTTTTCTTAAGAACATTTACCCACGTAAGGACAAACATTTTTTTTTTAAATATTACCTCTCTGTAATATCTTGTGCAATTCTTCTTCCACAGCAAACAAATAGTCAACATATTGTTAAATGAGTACTTACCAGACATTATGCCAATTAAAAGTTATGCAAGTGTTTTAGCGTAATTGTACAAGTGTACCTAATATTGTTCACAAGGGTGTAGAAACTGCTCTTAGGGCCTGATCTACAAAACCCAAAACCAGTGAAGTTGGCACGTTGTGTAGATGGTAAATAAAAAGAGAACACTATGATTTGCTTATCCTTTTCAATTTATATTCAATTGAATAGACTGCAAAGACAAGATATTTAATGTTCACACTGAGAAACTTCTTTTTTTTTTTTTGCAAATAATCATTAACTTAGAATTTAATGGCAGCAACAAATTGCAAAAAAGTTGGCACAGGGGCATTTTTTACCACTGTGTTACATGGCCTTTCCTTTTAACAACACTCAGTAAATGTTTAGGAACTGAGGAGAAACATATTTGAATTGGAATTATTTGCCATTCTTGCTTGATGTACAGCTTAAGTTGTTCAACAGTCCAGGGTCTCTGTTGTGGTATTTTAGGCTTCATAATGCGCCACACATTTTCAATGGGAGACAGGTCTGGACTACAGGCAGGCCAGTCTAGTACCCGCACTCTTTTACTACAAAGTCACGCTGTTGTAACACGTGGCTTGGCATTGTCTTGCTGAAATAAGCAGGGGCAGCCATGATAACGTTGCTTGGATGGCAACACATGTTGCTCCAAAACCTGTATGTACCTTTCAGCATTAATGGTGCTTCACAAATGTGTAAGTTACCCATGCCTTGGGCAGTAATACACCCCCATACCATCACAGATGCTGGCTTTTAAACTTTGCGCCTATAACAGTCCGGATGGTTCTTTTCCTCTTTGGTCCGGAAGACACGACATCCACAGTTTCCGAAAATAATTTGAAATGTGAACTCGTCGGACCACAGAACACTTTTCCACTTTGCATCAGTCCATCTTAGATGAGCTCGGGCCCAGAAAAGCCGGCGGCGTTTCTGGGTGTTGTTGATAAATGGTTTTCGCTTTGCATAGTAGAGTTTTAACTTGCACTTACAGATGTAGCGACAAACTGTAGTTACTGACAGTGGTTTTATGAAGTGTTCTTGAGCCCATGTGGTGATATCCTTTACACACTGGTGTCGCTTTTTGATGCAGTACCGCCTGATGGATCCAAGGTCACGGGCATTCAATGTTGGTTTCCACTTATGTGCAGTGATTGCTCCAGATTCTCTGAACCCTTTGATAATATTACGGACCGCAGATGGTGAAATCCCTAAATTCCTTGCAATAGCTGGTTGAGAAATGTTGTTCTTAAACTGTTTGACAATTTGCTCATGCATTTGTTCACAAAGTGGTGACCCTCGCCCCATCCTTGTTTGTGAATGACTGAGCATTTCATGGAAGCTGCTTTTATACCCAATCATGGCACCCTCCTGTTCCCAATTAGCCTGTTCACCTGTGGGATGTTCCAAATAAGTGTTTGATGAGCATTCCTCAACTTTATCAGTCTTCTTTGCCACTTGTGTCAGCTTTTTTGAAACATGTTGCAGGCATCAAATTCCAAATGAGCTAATATTTGAAAAAATAAAGTTTTCCAGTTGGAACATTAAGTATTTTGTCTTTGCAGTCTATTCAATTGAATATAAGTTGAAAAGGATTTGCAAATCATTGTATTCTGTTTTTATTTACCATTTACACAACGAGCCAACTTCACTGGTTTAGGGGTTTGTATTTGATAAAAATAAATCTTCTATAAGAAAAAAAACCCACTTTTGCACTATGCATGTTGCTCCGCTTAGATCATGCCAGGCGCTGTGGTGTTGTGATTGTCCACCACCGGTGAGCTAAAAACAGTTTCTCTTGTCTAGATTGTGATTCTATATTGCAGAAAATGTATTTGGATGTTAGTAGATCAGGCCAAAAGTGAGTAGACCTTTTACTTGGCCTGCACTTATTCTACACCCTCCACCGCTGTGTGATCGAGCACCCGAGTGGAAATATTGTTCTTCACAACATCAGACAGACAGGAAATTAATACTTAAGGGAAAAATTAATATGAGAGAAGGGATAAAGACCCTTTTGTCGAGATCAGCCCTAAGGGAAGACCGCAGGTCCAGGAAAGGACCCGAGCCCTGCTCAGAACTGGACTGAACGGAATGCAAAATCTAATCTAAAGCAGGGATTCACAGATGCCTTAAAGGGAAACTGCACTTTTATTTTTTTTGTTTTGCCTATCGTTCACAATCATTATGAGAGACAAGAAGACAAAAGTTTTTTTTTGTTTTTTTTGCATTGTAACATATAACAATGGTCATTGTAACATATAACAATGGTCTTGTTTTTAGTGGCTAGCAATGCAGCCAATTTTAGCAATCAATTCTACTTCTAAATCACTTTAAAAATACATTCAAAAAGCGTCAACAATACTTCATGTATGTTCTGCAACCTGTATAATAACCAAACTGTAGCAACATTGTTATTGTAAGAGTGAACACTGAGGAACTCTTTTTCTGGTGTACTAATGCATCAGCGTGCTATGGTATTAGCCGTGTAAGCTAACCACAGAAAGAGATAAGGTAGCTTCTACGTCAACACAAAACACATTTGAGTTAGTAATACACAACACAATGTGATAGGACAGCAATCTGTAATGAGTGAAAAACATGAACAATCCTATTACAGTATCTGTAAAGTATTATTTCATGTTTTGTTTGTACACAGCTAGCCAGACAGTGTATGTCCGGTTTATTTGGGTAAACACTCCATTTATGTCAAAAAAGCTTGGCTTCAAATTCTCCATTTTGCAGCTTTGAGTCGCTTTCACTTCACTCTGTCAGCTTCCGTCTGCTCCAATGTCTCACTCTTCCTTTGTGCTTGCTTCTAGAAGCAGTAGTTCATCCTCAGTGTTTTCAGCTTCAGAAAGATAATGTTGTGAATCTTCATTTGTCCAAAAAAAGTCATCTTCGTTATCTGTTATCATTTCTGCCATGTTTAGAACACACATTTGTTGCCAGAAGTTGGAAATGCGCTGCTTTTTATTTATTTATTTTTATTTATTTTTATTTATTTTTATTTTTTTTAGAATTTATTAATCAATCAAACAAAAACAATACACAACATTACCATAATAATGCAATCCAATTCCAAAACCAAACGTGACCCAGCAACATTCAGAATAGCAATAAACAAAGCAATTGGACACACAAACATGACACAGAACAATCTAAAAGTAGTGAAACAAAAATGAATATTATCAACAACAGTCTCAATATTAGTAACAATTTCAACATAGCAGTGATTAAAAATCTCTCATTGACATTATCGTTACAGACATTAATAAAAAATAAATACATAAAAAAAAGAAAGAACAATAGTGTCACAGTGGCTTACACTTGCATCACATCTCATAAACTTGACAACACATTCTGTCCAATATTTTCCATAAAGATATAATAAGTCATATTTTTGGTTCATTTAATAGTTAATACAAATTTAAATAATGGATCACATATTCCAATATATGACTCATTATTATCTAAACTAAATGCAGTTTTTTCTACGGATATCATCTCCATAGCTTGTGTATAACAGTCAGTATGAGTTGGACTATCAACATCTATCCATTTTTTAAATATTACCCTTTTTGTTATAATGCATATTGAAAGAAATGCATTTTTACTTTTTGATGATATGTTACTAAATTGATGGAGATCCCCAAGAATACAAGTTTGCAGTGTCATTGGGATGTTTATATTAAGGAATGTGATTGCTTCTTTTGTTGTTTTCAACCAAAACTCTTTTATTCTCTGACATTCCCAAAATGAATGAACAAGAGTTGCCTCGGCTGCCCGACACTTCATACATAACTTGCTATCTACTACACCAATTTTAAACAGCTGAGAAGATGTGAATTACAATATATTCAATATCTTAAATTGAGTCAGCTTATCTTTAATGCTTCTATAGGGCTTATTGGCATTTTTCCAAATATCATTCCGTGATATGTCTCTTTCATCTAAAATGTTTAAGTCCATCATCCATTTCCGAACACATGCATTATTTGCATTTCTAGTGTGGCGTTCATTTATTATTCCATAAAATAGTTTAATTAATTTCTTAATTGTATCTTCATTAAAAATGTGCATCTTCCAGTTCATGGCTATTTAAAGACATACTTTCAGAGGATATGCATTTATTTACAGCGTGTTTTAAAGAGATACAATTAAAAAAATGATTTCTGGGTACATTGTATTGATCAAATAAATCATTGAACGCGCTGCTTTGAAAACAGAATGCGCTGAAAAAATCAGTCCTGGCAATAATTAAAATGATCAAAATACAGTAAATATTGTACTTTTTACATATTGTTTTGAAGGTGTCTGTTACACACTGCAAGTATACATAGAATGTAGTAACAGACACCTTCATAACAATATGTAATATGTACAATATACACACTGCAAGTATATATATAATGTAGTAACAGATACCTTGATAACAATATGTAATATGTACAATATACACATTGCAAGTATATAAACACTGCAAGTATATATATAATGTAGGAAAAGACTCCTTCATAACAATATGTAATATGTACAATATACTACATTATATATATACTTGCAGTGTGTATATTGTACATATTCCATATTGTTATGAAGGTGTCTGTTACTACATTATATATATACTTGCAATGTGTATATTGTACATATTACATTTTAAAAGTTAAAGTTAAAGTACCAACGATTGTCACACACACACACACACACACACACACACACACACACACACACACACACACACACACACACACACACACTAAGTGTGGCAAAATTATTCTTTGCATTTGACCCATCACCCTTGATCACCCCCTGGGAGGTGAGGGGAGCAGTGAGCAGCAGCGGTGGCCGCGCCCGGGAATCATTTTTGGTGATTTAACCCCCAATTCTTCACCTTGATGCTGAGTGCCAAGCAGGGAGGTAATGGGTCCCATTTTTATAGTCTTTGGTATGACTCACAACCTACCGATCTCAGGGCGGACACTTTAACCACTAGGCCACTGAGTAGGTCTGTTTGTTAGGCTAGGTTTGTTATGAAGGTGTCTGTTACTTCATTATATATATATACTTGCAGTGTGTATATTGTATATATTACATATTGTTATAAAGGTGTCTGTTACTACATTATATATATTAGGGCTGTGAATCTTTGGGTGTCCCACGATTCGATTCAATATCGATTCTTGGGGTCACAATTCGATTCAAAATCAATTTTTTTTCAATTCAACACGATTCTCGATTCAAAAACAATTTTTTTCCCGATTCAAAAGGATTCTCTATTCATTCAATACATAGGATTTCAGCAGGATCTACCCCAGTCTGCTGACATGCAAGCAGAGTAGTAGATTTTTGTAAAAAGCTTTTATAATTGTAAAGGACAATGTTTTATCAACGGAATGCAATAATGTAAATTTGTTTTAACTATTAAATGAACCAAAAATATGACTTATTTTATCTTTGTGAAAATATTGGACACAGTGTGTTGTCAAGCTTATGAGATGCGATGCAAGTGTAAGCCACTGTGACACTATTGTTCTTTTTTTTCCCTTCTTTATAAATGTCTAATGATAATGTCAATCAAGGATTTTTAATCACTGCTATGTTGAAATTGTAGCTAATATTGATACTGTTGTTGATCATTTAAATTTTTTTTTCACTACTTTTGGTTTGTTCTGTGTCATGTTTGTGTCTCCTCTCAATTGTTCTGTTTATTGCAGTTCTGAGTGTTGCTGGGTCGGGTTTGGTTTTGGAATTGGATTGCATTGTTATGGTATTGCTGTGTATTGTTTTGTTGGATTGATTAATTAAAAAAAATAAATTAATAAATGTTTTTAAAATAATAAAAAAATATATAAAAATAGATTTTTTTAAAATGAGAATCGATTCTGAATCGCACAACGTGAGAATCGCGATTCGAACTCGAATCGATTTTTTCCCACACCCCTAATATATATACTTGCAGTGTGTATATTATACATATTACATATTGTTATGAAGGTGTCTGTTACTACATTATATATATACTTGTAGTGTGTATATTGTACATATTACATATTGTTACCAAGGTATGTTACTACATTATATATATATATATATATATATATATATATATATATATATATATATATATATATATAAATATATATATATATATATATATATATATATATAAATATATATATATATATATATATATATATATATATATATATATATACAAACGTACTTGTAGTGTGTATATACAACGTTGATAAAGGGTTTTGAAGTAGTTTTAGAGATTTTGAAGGCTACCACGGTGACTCCTATTAGCTGCATCTTTCAAACGTTTGTATCATCTTTAAAATCCTATAAATAAAAGACGTGTGTTCTTGTCTCTCATAACAAGGGGTGATCAAGGGTGATGGGTCAAATGCAGAGAATAATCTCGCCACACCTAGTGTGTGTGTGACAATCATTGGTACTTTAACTTTAACTTTAAGTGGGAACGATAGACAACTTCACCAAAAAACTGCAGTTCCTCTTTCATGGTCCCCATTTGGATAAACTTGATTCTTGGTGTGTGTATGAGTGAGTGTGCGTGTGTGTGTGTGTGTGTGTGTGTGTGTGTGTGTGTGTGTGTGTGTGTGTGTGAGTGTGTGTGTGTGTGCGTGTGCGTGTGTGTGTGCGTGTGTGTGTGTGACACAGATGGATGCTTACACAAGCACCACTGCAGATGTTTGCCTCATCACCACAAGCACATTGAAGAATCCCACCTTACACCGTGGAAGAAAATAGTGCGCGGCACCTGTCAACCCTCAAACACCCCTATGTTCTAATCCTGGTGTTCGGACAGTCAGGAAAGTCTTAGGTAAACATCGCCTATGAATCACGGGGCAGGAACCTTCCACACAGCATTTGTTCTGCCTGGAAAAACAAGATTCCTCCTGACAACATTCTCTGTCACACCCCTTCCTTTTCCCTCTCGGTCATCCAGAGCCTTCCAGACCCTCGTTGCACCCCAGAGACCAGAACAACTTGCACTGTTTTCTGTCTTATCATGTCTGACCGCTGCCTCAACAGAAGACGTGCAAGACCTAACCTAACACAGTACATGTGATTCCATATCTATTATACGCATATCACATCAATACTGCAGTGCATGGCATGTTGGAAAAAACAATCAATCAATCAAGGTTTTTTTTTGTATAGCACCTTACAACATCACAATGGTGCTTTACAGGACACATAAGTTAAAAGCAAGTAAAACCTTGCAAATTAAAACAGTAATAATAAATATTAATTAGATGAAGCAGTGGTAGAGGGGTTAGTGCATCTGCCTCACAATACGAAGGTCCTGAGTAGTCTTGGGTTCAATCCCGGGCTCGGGATCTTTCTGTGTGGAGTTTGCATGTCCTCCCCGTGACTGCGTGGGTTCCCTCCGGGTACTCCGGCTTCCTCCCACTTCCAAAGACATGCACCTGGGGATAAGTTGATTGGCAACACTAAAATTGGCCCTAGTGTGTGGATGTGAGTGTGAATGTTGTCTGTCTATCTGTGTTGGCCCTGCGATGAGGTGGCGACTTGTCCAGGGTGTACCCCGCCTTCCGCCCGATTGTAGCTGAGATAGGCTCCAGCGCCCCCCGCGACCCCAAAGGGAATAAGCGGTAGAAAATGGATGGATGGATGGATAGATGAAGCAGTTCCTGAAGGAATTGCATGTGAATGCTCCATTGCTGAAGTCGAACTGAAATGCTGACAAAATGTAGGATAGCAAGAATAGTTTGAATGTTGGAATGGTTTGAATGTTGAAGAATTTGAATTTCCAGGAAAACCGGAATTGGGTTTGGAACTTGGGAAAGTGTTAGTTTGAATGTCCACGATGTGTGGAATGGGTTATTGTTGGAATGGTTTGAATAGGTAGAAAAATGTGGGAATTGTGCAACTTGGAAAAATGTCCTATTCATTTCAATAGGAACTTCCTGGAAATTTGTGATTTTTGGGAAAAGCGGGATTTTTGGGGAAAATGACTAGGAGCCTGAATGTCCTAAATGAGCTGAATTGGTTGGTGTTGGAATTGTTTAAATCGGGCAAGAGACGTTGAAGTCATAAATGGTATAAGGGAATTTCGGGAAAATCGGGAATTTTTTTGAAAATGGTGAAAAACTTGAATGGTCTGAATGAGTTGAAATGGTTGGTGTTGGAATTTTTCAAATCGGTCGAGAAATGTTGAAATAGTAACATGTTGAATTGAGAAATGGTATTACAGAATTCCTGGAATTTTGGGAAAACCGGGAATTTTTGCAGTTAAAAAAACAACTTTGTTTTTTTTGTCCTGATTAAGAGGAATGTTTTGACGGTGGAACAGTTGAAGTGGGTTAAAAAATGTGGGAAGAATAGTCGCCAGAAAAAAGGAGGGAAATAGGGCTTTCGAAAACTAGGAATTCTGGAAAATCCTGGAATTTTGTTGAACTTGGTAAAAGGGAAGTTTGAATTTCCAGGATGGTGGAATGTGTTGAATGAAGGTGGAATGGTTTGAATCGGTTGAAAAATTTAGAAATGGTGGAAGTTTGAAATTAATTTTGAATCGGTAAAATGTTCCGGAAAACCTGGAATTCTGGGAAATTTGGGAATTTTAGGAAAAGCGGGATTTTTTTGGAAAATGATCAGGAGCATGAATGTCCTAAATGAGCTAAATTGGTTGGTGTTGGAATTGTTTAAATCGGGCAATAAATGTTGAAGTATTAAATGGCATTAGGGAATTTCGGGAAAATCTGGATTATTTTTTTTTTAATTGTAAAAAACTTGAATGGTCTGAATGAGTTGAAATGGTTGGTGTTGGGATTTTTCAAATCGGTCGAGAAATGTTGAAGTAGTAACATGTTGAATTGAGAAATGGTATTACGGGATTCCTGGACTTTCGGGAAAACCGGGAATTTTTCAAGTTAAAAAAAACCACCTAGTTTTTTGTCCTGATTAAGAGGAATGTTTTGACGGTAGAACGGTTAAAGTGGGTTTAAAAATGTGGGAGGAGTAGTTGCCAGAGTAAAGGGTGGAAGTAGGGCTTTGAAAACCAGGAATTCTGGAAAATCCTGGAATTTTTTTGAACTTGGAAAAAAGAGTAGTTTTAATTTCCAGGATGGTGGAATATGTTGAAGGTGGAATGGTTTGAACCGGTTGAAAAATTTGGAAATGGTGGAAGTTTGAAAAATGGCCAATTCATTTTGAATGTGAAAAATGTCCCGGAAAATCTGGTATACCATGGCATACCATACTATGCCATACCATGGCATACCATGCCATGCCATACCATGCCATGCCATGCCATACCATACCATGGCATACCATACCATACTATACCATGCCATACCATACTATGGCATACCATACTATGCCATATCATGGCATACCATGCCATACCATGCCATGCCATACCATTATATACCATGCCATACCATAACATGGCATACCATACTTTAACATACCATGCCATACCATGCCATGCCATACCATACCATGGCATACCATACCATACCACACTATATCATGCCATACCATACCATGGCATACCATACTATGCCATACCATGGCATACCATGTCATACCATACCATGGCATACCATACCATACCATACTATACCATACCATGCCACGCCATGCCATGCCATACCATGCCATGTCATACCATACCCTACCATACTATGCCATACCATGCCATGCCATACCATACCATATGATGCCATGCCATGTCATACCATACCATACCATGCCATACCATGCCATACCATTGTCACGTCGCGTGGCTTCCAAAACTTTGTACAAGCTAACGCCAAATGCGTGAACATTATGATTTGGCGCGTTAGCATTGTTTAACATGAATATCCAACACTGTAACAACATTTAAAGTCAGAATGTGCGAACTTGGTTATGGGGGCCCTTTAAAGAGTTTTTGAACTGACACAAGTGTCCCTCTCTCTTTGTGGGATCCAACCTTTACCGAGCCAAACAAACTACCACCCAATGCCCATTTGAAAGCTTGCTAAAGCAACATCCCTTACCGGCTTAAAAACACCACAATAATGTGTGCAACTGCAGGGAACTATGAATGATGAACTATAATAGGTTTAGGTTTTGTGGTGAAATAAGAATATTTGATAGTAGGGCTGTAAAAAAAAAAGAAAAACAACTTTTTCAAATTAATCGCGATTCCTATTTGTAACAATTTTTAATAGATAAAAAAAAAAATTGCCTTTTCAATTTTTTTTACATTTTATTTGTCCTGTCCAGCCACTCATATAAATCATATTGTTGATGTAGATGATCTATATCTGCTGTACAGGTTTACCTTAGAAAAGAGAAGTGTTGGATACTTCTCCTCTTGCCTTATTTGTATTTGACTTTATCAAATGTTTGGGTAGAATTTTATTTAAAAAAAAACCATTTTCTTTTAAGTAAAATATACATTTATCCGTGCTGTTTATTTATTTTATGGAGGAATGTAGTTAATCATAGAACTGGCACTCAATGTTATAAAAAATATTGATTTGGAATCGAGAATCGTTTTGAATTGAGAATCGAATTATTATTCCCAAGAATCGAATGGAATCATGACGTGCCCAAAGATTCACAGCCCGAGTAGCTACCAACATTTTGTCAATGATCTGGCAAAACAAGCTTCTGTTTTTTAGGGTTTGTACCGGCAATGCAAATACATGTTACACAAATAAGTAGCTCTCTGCCTTTTTTCATTTGGTAAAAGTACTGAAGCTCTGAGAAGAAAAAAAAAGTTGCAGATGTTTGTCATCCTTTGAGCTTCTAAACAAGAGGACATAAAGTTTCATGTCGAGGTGAAAAGAACCACAGTGTTCTGAAAATTACTTTTAAAAAGTCATTCATTATAGTTACTTGTTACTTTACAAAACAAGTAATTGAATTACTAACAAAATTACTCTTTAATAAATGTAATTAATTACTAAGGGAAAGTAATTAGTACGTTACTTAAAACAACTTTAGATATCTGGCATATGCATTTGAGAGATCTGCTGTCTGTGCAGTTAAAAGGCGGGGCCTGTTGCCTAGTGATGTGTGACATCATCAAGGGTTTCAGCAGAGCTGTGCTTTTTTAACTCGAGCAGTTAGGCGCCAGCTTGTTTCAATCTTTTAATTGTGTTACCTTTGCTTAATAAAGAGATTGAATGTGCTTCCATGGCTGTCATATCTTCTTGTCAATAAACGGTGTATTGTTTGGATGACAAGTTTGTCACTTCAATCACTGATTTGTTGTTCATTACTCCCATCGCAGTATGTTGTTGTCTGCTGTGTCACAGTGTGATGTTGCCTCTTCCTGTTTGATATCGAGTACATTTTAGTGCGATACTGCTTGTTGCGTTCACCAGTAAAAATAAATTTCCTGCTTAGAACTTGCTGCACTTATGACGCTGTCCAGGCATGGGATTTTTCCCACTATAGTCGGAAATCAGTCCTTTTTTTATCTCTGTAAAATATAAAAAAATATTTCCGTTTTTTCTTCGTTTATTCCGACCAACAATGTCTGTTAAAATGTTGATCCGTCTCTTTGCCATACCTACCAACAACTACGGTTTTCCCGTAATGAGTACAGTTTCTGATATTTCAGTGGTAAAAAATACGGTATTCTATTAAAAATTACTAAGTTAAAAATCGAAGTTACGTAGCGAAGCAACTCCACAGGCAGGGGACAAAATATACGGGAAACATCAATGATGATTGGTTGGTTTACGTATACGAACATCCATGATTGGTTGGTGGGTTTACTAAGATGAGTCACGATTGGTTAAGATTGGGGTAAAACATTACGAACAGACCAATCAGAGACAAGATAGGGCGGGTCATGGAAACAGGAAGAGAAATCACAACAGACATCCCAAATGACAACGAGAGAGTTGGAGAAGAGAAGAGGGAAAATTCAAGCGGGAGGTTTATATATTAAAACAACTAGTGGAAGATGTTAGAGGGATTCTCTTCCTTCAGATAAAGGAAGTTAGCGAATAGAATAAACATTGTTTGTACTCTTTATGATTTTTGCATTTGGAGCAGTTAGAAGTGGAGAGGGAGTCGAAGAGACAAAAATTGGCTATAAAATTCAAGGCAGAATCCACTAAAGCAGAAACAAAAAGGAAAATGCAAACTGCTCAGAAGTTTGCCAGGAAGGCTCATGTCAGAGCCATCAAAGCAAAAATGCCCAAAGTAATGTGTGAATGAAGCAAAGTAATGTGTAAATGGCAATAACTAGCCATCTGTGGCTGTGAAGTGAACACGAGTAAGGTTGTAAATACTGTATAGAGTAGGCTAACCCATGTGGTTCCTGTGGATGTGATCACAAGTTGTAATTATTGTAGTGACTAAATACCATAGTGACTGAAACAGACAAAGTAATGTGTAAATAATGTAAAAAACTAGATAAACCATCTGTGGCTGTGAAGTGAACCCAAGTAAGGTTGTAAATACTGTATAGAGTAGGCTAACCCATGTGGTTCCTGTGGATGAAGTTGTAATTACTGTAGTGACTGAATAACATTGTGACTGAAACAGACAAAGTAATGTGTAAATAGTGTCACTAATTAGATGACCCATCTGTGGCTGTGAAGTGAAACTAGTAAGGTTGTAAATACTGTATAGACTAGGCTCACCCATGTGGTTCCCGTGGATGTGAACACAATTACTGTATTGACTGAATAACATAGTGACTGAAACAGACCAAGTAATGTGTAAATAATGTCAATAACTAGATTAACCGTCTGTGGCTGTGAAGTGAACACTGGTAAGGTTGTAAATACTGTATAGAGTAGGCTAACCCATGTGGTTCCTGTGGATGTGAACACAAGCTGTAATTACTGTAGTGACTAAATAACACAGTGACTGAAACAGACAAAGTAATGTGTAAATAATGTCAATAACTCGATAAACCATTTGTGGCTGTGAAGTGAACACTAGTAAGGTTGTAAATAGTGTATAGAGTAGGCTAACCCATGTGGTTCCTGTGGATGAAGTTGTAATTACTGTAGTGACTGAATAACATAGTGACTGAAACAGAAAAAGTAATGTGTAAATAGTGTCAATAACTAGATGAACCATCTGTGGCTGTGAAGTGAACACTAGTAAGGTTGTAAATACTGTATAGACTAGGCTCACCCATGTAGTTCCTGTGGATGTGAACACAATTACTGTAGTGACTGAATAACATAGTGACTGAAACAGACAAAGTAATGTGTAAATAATATCAATAACTAGATGAACCATCTGTGGCTGTGAAGTGAACACTAGTAAGGTTGTAAATACTGTATAGAGTAGGCTAACCCATGTGGTTCCTGTGGATGTGAACACAAGATGTAATTACTGTAGTGACTAAATAACATAGTGACTGAAACATACATAGTAATGTGTAAATAATGTCAACAAGTAGATGAACTGTCTGAGGCAGTGAAGTGAACACTACTAAGGTTGTAAATACTGTATAGAGTAGGCTAACCCATGTGGTTCCTGTGGATGTGAACACATTTACTGTAGTGACTAAATAACATAGTGACTGAAACAGACATAGTGATTCATTTGGATGAATGAGGTATGTATTTATGTCAACTGTGTTGATCATTTATCAATTATTTAAAGACTTTAAATGGTTTTGTTTTTTTTGCATGTTCAATTGCTGAAAAACCAGGAGCTTCAGGGAGGGTTGCCCCCGTTAACCCCTGGCTGGAGACCTTCGGACCGAAGACCCCCGGCTTATTTTCAGTCTTTTTCATTAAGTTCCAATCACATCTTGTTGTTGTTGTCGACATAAAACCACATCAGAAGTAGCGTGCCACGGTACATCACGCTCTCGCTAACGGCGTTTTAACGAACCTAAAAGTAATTAATTAGATTACTCGTTAGTAGTAAAAGTTACTTATTCCGAACACTGCCAATCCTTTGTTTAATAAACTTTACCACAGCTGAAGTGATGGAACAGATTTGCTCTGTTGCTCACGTTTGAGTACGAGTGCATCTCATTTTGTGTCTGCATGAAAAACTGGCTTTTCGGCTGGAAAGCTGCAGAAGAACATGTGCCCCCCCCGAAAGCCCTCTGTACCAACAGACTCTCTTCATTACTTTCAAGTACGGTTGCCAGAACATTTTCTCATGTGGGCGTGGCCCAAATCTGCATCTGTGGCGTCCATCAGGGCGTGGAGACTAATTATTGCAGAATAACCAAAATGATTGTGATTTGTTTCATAGAAGCTGCGTTATTACGTGGGTTTGATCAATTAAGCTTCATGTTTTCCTTTTCAAAGAGTGCATGCCTGAAATGTTCTCCCTCTTTCAAAGTATGTCTTTTCTGTCAAACCCTTGGACAAAAAGGCTTTTGAACACTGCTCTTACAAAGACGACGATCCACAACCACAGGGTACCACTTCGTACGTTACCATGGAAACACAACCTCACATCACATAGTCTACCTGGATTCTTATCTTTTGACCCGCCCACTTTGAAAATAAACACCAAGTCTCTTACCTGCCTCTGCCCTCTTTTGTGCGGTCACAAGTTGTGCGTCTTTCCTTCTCCCTGCTGCCTTACCCTTCCTCCCTCTCCTCCTTGTCCCCTCCCTCCTTCTCTTGGCTTGTTTCTTCCCTCTCGAGGTCCCACCGCCTCTTTCTTCACCAGGCATCTCGCTTCCTGGCTGCCTGACACATTACGTTCACTCTCAGTGCTCGCCGAACAATGAGCTTATGCATGCTCATTGACCGGCGCTCTCGCAAGTCGATCGTCGATCGATCCCCGGGCATTACGAAAAACCTGCAAAAAGATGGAACAGGTCCGCCCAGCTGTAATTGCTCTATTGGCCTCCAACTGCCTTGTTTAGATGTTGTCATGTGATTATTTTTGATCATTGCATGCAACTACAAACTCAATCCTTGGCCTCCCTTCTTTTAGAATTACATTCTCAAGTAGTCTTATGAGTTGGTGTGACCAGAAGATGTCGCTTTGAAAGTACTTTTATCACGATTTTATCACTTCAAGGCAGGGGTGTCAGACTGGTTTTCATTGAAGGCCACATCACAGTCATGGCTGCCCTCAGAGGGTTGCTTGTAACAGTGAGTAATACATGAACTTGCCTATGCATGTGGTTATTATACATTTATTTATTTATTTATATATATATATATATATATATATACCGGTATATATATATATATATATATATATATATATATATATATATATACATATATATATATATATATATATATATGTTTGTGTGTGTATATGTATGTATATATGTATATGTGTATGTGTATATATACATGTATGTATATATGTGTATATATATGTATACATGGATATGTATATATGTGTATGTATACGTATACATAAAAAAAAAAAATATATATATATATATATATATATATATATATATATATGTATATATATATATATATATATATATATATATATATATATATATGTATATATATATATGGTTTTTACAAGTTGATGACATCACAACTGCATTAGCAAACATAATTGACTTGTTTAAGACTTGAAAAGCAGGTGTTGACCAAATACTTCCCTACTGTGAGATGTTACATGATGTTGCTGGTGCACAACCTTTTTTTCCACGTCTTTAATTACACAAACTACCTATAGTACTGTTAGGAGTACCGATAAATACCGTTTTTGGTATCGATAAAATCATAACACTATACATCCCTACTTATGACTGTTAATACTGATACAATTAAACTTAAAAATGGTGTTTGTTTTTTTGATGGCAAGAGATTTACTCTGGAACAAAAGTAATTCCATTTTCCATAAATATTTGGGGAATAATGTCTTCAAATTTGAATTGGATGCCAACAAAAGGAACTGTAAGACCTCAGACGTCCTTTATTACTTTTCTCATTCAAAGCTCTTCACTCTTTTGTTGTCCCTCTGTGATCCACTTTCGGCTGAGCCAAGCATCTGGCTCACATTTGCCTCAACCAAAAAAAAAAGAATAAAAGACAAGCATAAGTATCACTATTTTATCATTTTGTCGGGGGAGAAATATATTTATTTTTGTGTGCAATAGTGCATGATAAAGGATTACACGTGCAACGAATTTGCAATTCCCATAGGAATTGTGTGTGAATGCCCTATGTCTGCAAACCGCTGAACTGCCGATATGCGTGAGTGGAACTGCAATGCTTGAATGTCCAGGATGAGTGGAATGTGTGGATGTGGGAAAGATTTAAATAGGACGAGAAATGTGGGGTATCCAGTCGATTTGGATATTTCCTATTCATATTCAATGTAGAGAAAATGACCAGAAAATCTGGAATTTTAGGAAAGGCAAAAACATGTTTTGCGTTCGGCATATCGGAAGGATGGTGTGTGTGGATGGTTGAAAGGTCGGAATTGGGTAAAAAATCTTGAGAATTTTGGGCATTGTAGAACTATGAATATACGGAGGCATAAAGCTGCTTTCAACGCCAGGGAAGGTGCTCAACCGCATCCTACTGGAGAGAATCCAAAAGGCAGTCAATGGGAAACTGAGGGAAAACCAGGCTGGTTTCAGGATCAACCGATCCTGTGTAGATCAAATAGCCACACTCAAAATTATCATTGAACAGTCAATTGAATGGAACTCTCCTGTCTACGTCAACTTAATTGATTTTGAAAAGGCTTTTGACAGTGTGGATCGGGAGATTGATGGCTCACTATGGCATTCCCCCAAAGTTGATTAACCTTATCAAGAACACCTACCGAGGGATGCCGTGTCGTGTCCTCCTTGAAGGCTGCCTGTCAGAGCCCTTCGAGGTCCTGACTGGGGTGCGGCAGGGATGCATGTTCTCGCCCTTCTTGTTTGTCCTCTGTATAGACTGGACCATGACACAAGCAACAAGCAATAACCGAACCGGCATACAGTGGAGCCTGACCGAGCAGTTGGAAGATCTGGATTTTGCTGATGATTTAGCACTCCTAGCACATACACACCAACATATGCAGGAGAAAACATGCAAACTGGAAACTACAACTGCTTCGCTTGGACTCAAAATCAACACATCAAAAACTAAGTTTAATGCGTATCAACAACAAGAACAACTCCCCAATAAACATGGATCATAACCAGTTAGACGAGGTTGCCACCTTTATATACCTAGGAAGCATTATTGCTGTGGACGGAGGAACCGAGGTGGATGTCAGTGCCAGAATTGGAAAAGCAAGGACCACATTTATTATCTTGAATAAAATTTGGAAAGCAAACAACACATCACTCAAGACCAAACTGCAAATCTTCAACTCAAACGTCAAATCCACCTTATTCTTCAGTTCAGAAACCTGCAATATCACCGCCAACATCCATCCATCCATCCATTTTCTTCCGCTTATCCGAGGTCAGGTCGCAGGGGCAGCAGCCTAAGCAGAGAAGACCAGACTTCCCTCTCCCCAGCCACTTCGTCCAGCTCCTCCTGGGGGATCCCGAGGCGTTCCCAGGCCAGCCGTGAGACATAGTCTTCCCAACGTGTCCTGGGTCTTCCCCGTGGCCTCCTGCCGGTTGGACGTGCCCTAAATACCTCCCTAGGGGGGCGTTCGGGTGGCATCCTGAGCAGATGCCCGAACCACCTCATCTGGCTTCTCTCAATGTGGAGGAGCAACGGCTTTACTCTGAGCTCCTCCCGGATGACAGAGCTTCTCACCCTATCTCTAAGGGAGAGACCCGCCACCCAGCAGAGGAAACTCATTTCGGCCGCTTGTACTAAATTCTTGTCCTTTCGGTCATAACCCAAAGCTCATGACCATAGGTGAGGATGGGAACATAGATCGACCGGTAAATTAGAGCTTTGCCTTCCGGCTCAGCTCCTTCTTCACCACAACGGATCGATACAGTGTCCGCATTACTGAAGACGCCACACCGATCCGCCTGTCGATCTCACGATCCACTCTTCCCTCTCTCGTGAACAAGACTCCTAGGTACTTGAACTCCTCCACTTGGGGAAAGATCTCCTCCCCAACCTGGAGATGGCACTCCACCCTTTCCCGGGCGAGAACCATGGACTCGGACTTGGAGGTGCTGATTCTCATCCCAGTCGCTTCACACTCGGCTGCGAACCGATCCAGTGAGAGCTGAAGATCCTGGTCAGTTGAAGCCATCAAGACCACATCATCTGCAAAAAGTAGAGACTTAATCCTGCAGCCACCAAACCGGATCCCCTCAACGCCCTGACTGCGCCTAAAAATTCTGTCCATAAAAGTTATGAACAGAATCGGTGACAAAGGGCAGCCTTGGCGGAGTCCAACCCTCACTGGAAACGGGTCCGACTTACTGCCGGCAATGCGGACCAAGCTCTGACACTGATCATACAGGGAGCGGACGGCCACAATCTGACAGTCCGATACCCCATACTCTCTGAGCACTCCCCACAGGACTTCCCGGGGGACACCGTCGAATGCCTTCTCCAAGTCCACAAAGCACATGTTGACTGGTTGGGCAAACTCCCATGAACCCTCAAGGACCCTGCCGAGAGTATAAAGCTGGTCTACCGTTCCACGACCAGGACGAAAACCACACTGTTCCTCCTGGATCCGAGGTTCGACTATCCGGCGTAGCCTCCTCTCCACCGCCAACATACACAACAAAATACAGACATTCTTCAACCGCTGCCTCTGTCGCCTCCTAGGTATCTACTGGCCTAACACCATCTCCAATGCCAACCTGCGGGGCCTCACTAGACAAGACACAATAGAAACACAAATCATGAGGAGGAAATGGAACTGGATTGGTCACACACTGCGTAGACACAATAGATCAATCACGAAACATGCTCTAACATGGAGCCCGCAAAGCGAGACGAAGGCCTAGAGCCACCTGGAGAAGAACCACAGAGCAGGAGATGAAGGCGCAAGGGCTGTCATGGCAACAACTGGAGTGGGGGGCACAAGACCGAAGGGGATGGAGGATTTTCATCAATGGCCTATGTTCCTTAGGGAATTTAAAGGCTTAAGAAGAAGAAGAAGAAGAACTATGAATATGTCCATTCATTTGAATGGTAATTTCCTGGACATTCGGGAAAACTGGGAATTTTTGAAAATATTGATAGTAGCACAATTGTCCTAGATGATATGAATGGGTTGGTGTTGGATTTTTTTGAATTCGTTGAAAAATGTTGACGTAGTAACAGTTTGAATTGAGAGTAGGTGTTTCGGAAATCCTAGAATTTCGGGAAAATCTGTTATTTATACGAACATAATATATGATTTGAAGGTTGAATGGTCAAAAGTGGTTGAAAAATGTGGACTGAAAACTTTCCAGGAAGAGGTGAATTGCTGGATTTTTTTGGAACTTGAAAAATAGTAGTTTGATTGTCCAAGTGTGTGGAAGGTGAAACGGTTCCAATGGGATGAGAAATGTTGGATATGCAGTCGATTGGATATTTACTATTCATTATCAATAAGGAGAAAATTACTGGAAAAACTGGAATTTTGGGAGAAACAAAACATGTTTTGCGTTTGACATATCGAAAGAAAAGTGTATGTGGATGGTTGAAAGGTTGGAATTGGGCAAAAAACTTTATACAAATATTGACTCTAGCACAATTGTCCTCAATGATATGAATGGGTTGGTGTTGGAATTTTTTGAATTGGTTGGAAAATGTTGACGTAGTAACATTTTGAATTGAGAATAGGTATTTTAGAATTTTTTCGGGGAAAACCGAGAATTTGTACGAAAAAAACAAAAAAACTTCTGTTGTCCCAACCAAGAGATATGATTTTAAGGGGGGATGGTCAAAAGCGGTTGAAAAATGTGGACTGTGAAAACTTTCCAGGAAGAGGTGAGAATAAGGCTTTGGAAAACCGGGAATTCCTGGAAGTTTTTTTAAAATTGGAAACTAGTAGTTTGATTGTCCAAGGTGAGTGGAGTGTGTGGATAGTGTAACGGTTGGAATCGGGTGAGAAATGTGGGAGTTGTTCAAGGTCGAATAATGGCCCATTAATTTTTGTTTCGGAAAACAGGGAATTTTGGGTAATCTGGGACACCTTTAAAAACATTTTCTGGGAGCTCACGATTTTCGGTCGAGCTGAACGATTTGATACTGGAACGGTTCCAATCGTATGAAAACTGTGGGCTGTGGAGTCCGCCAAACTTTTGTGGTGTAATAATAGTAATATATAATTAGTAATAATAAATATATAATTTTTTTGGTGTGGAATTGTATATGTGTGAATGTTTGGGCATTTATACGATAATAATAATAATAATAAATAGATTATGTTTTGGTGTAAAATTGTATATGTGTGAATGCTTGGACATTCACACAATAATAATAATAGTAACAAATAGATGATTTTTTGGTTTAGAATTGTATATGTGTGATTGTTTGGACATTCACTTAATAATAATAATAATAATAAATATATTGGTTTTTTTGTGTGGAATTGTATATGTGTGAATGTTTGGGCATTGACACAATAATAATAATAATAATAACTAGATGATGTTTTGGTGTAAAATTGTATTTGTGTGAATGCTTTGACATTCACACAATAATATTAATAATAACAAATAGAACATTTTTTGGTTTAGAATTTTATATGTGTGATTGTTTGGACATTCACTAATAATAATAATAATAATAATAATAAATAGATGATTTTTTGGGTGTAAAATTGTATATGTGAATGTTTGGGCATTCACTTAATAATAGCAATAATACATATATGTTTTTTTTTGTGTAGATTTGTATATGTGTGAATGTTTGAACATTCACACAATAAAAAATAATAAATAGATGATTTTTTGGTGTAGAATTGTATATGTGTGAATGTTTGGACATTCACACAATGAAAAAAAGCAAGTATTTCCAGCACAAAAACCATCAGAGCAACAGGTCAAGTGTTGATATTCTTCAGGCCAAACAGTCAACCTCAGAAGTGCAAACATGCATTGCAGTCAAGTCCTGGCACCAAAAATGCATCCTATTAAAAGTGGAATGTTAGCACTTCGTTAGCGGTGCTGAACATTGGAGCATAATTGCAAAAGTTTGTTCCTCCACGTGCCAAGCGTCACATGACCTGTGGAATGCAAGTCGTCCGGCCTGCAGTGCTGGGACGGACAACAAAGGGCCCAATGTTTGCAGAGCGCTCTACCTGTTGATTCTAGAGGAGTGATATTTATTGGGATCCAACTTGTTTTTACTGCAGGAAACATGAAAGCATGTTTTTTTTCCGTGCTGTTCTAATCTGCAACAGCTGCTTTCTGAACAGCTGCTTTCTAGGCCGGGGTCCAAACCCACGTTCTGTGTGCTAATCAGAGGGCCATGTTCTGCCATTCACTGAAGACGCTCTTTGGTTCGCAGGCAACGTGCGGGACTTTAGTCGTGACTATTCCCAGCGGGAAGGACAGGAAGTCAGTGTCGATTGGGGTCGTAGCGAAATGTGCATCGACACATCGAGAGATGAGACAACATCCTGTGGCAACATTCTTGTGAACGCCGCACCCAATCAGCTCTCCAACGTCCACGTCTCTCACTGTGGCAAACAGCTCCGGCTTTTAAACGACTTGATCTCCTTTTTTAGTCATGTCGCCGAGTCTGCATGCGGAAAGAAAAACAGAAACATATTTTCCTCATAAACCAAAAACTGGTGACACCAATGTGGAATATGCGCCGGGGAATGACAGGAGAACTTAGGACCAGTGGTTATGGTTATGATTTATTTGTTCCAGACATGCTTAACACCTTACGGCCCGTGGGCCGGATCAAGCCTTTGAACAGGTTCAATCCGGCCCGCAAGATGAGTTTAAGTAAAAAAATGGGCTGCAATGTTTTTAATGAAAGAAACCGCTGTTCTAAAAGTGTCCACTGGATGTCTCAATAGCAATTCTGGCAGGCAAGCAAACGGTTAATACCGGGGGACAAGCAAGAGGAGCACAGTAAAGCGTGGCTGTGGCTCCTCCCCCTTGACCCACATGAAACGTAAAACCAACCATTTCTTCGAACACATCATGCTTTGGCACCCTCGTTTTAACAAAGTGTCTGTCCCAGTTTGACAAATGAGAAAAGTGGAAGCAGAATGCTGGTTTCTGTTTCTTATAATTTGTTGGGTTAGCGTAGGATGAATAGGTGGACATTTCCTATTCATTGTCAATGGGGAGAAAATTACCGGGAAATCTGGAATTTTGGGAAAGGCAAACCATGTTCTGCGTTCAGCATATCGGAAAAGTAGTTTGTGTTGATGGTTGACAGGTCTGAATCTGGTAAAACAAAATTTGTAGAACTATGAATACATCCATTCATTTGAATGGGAATTTCCTGGAAATTTGGACATTTCGGGAAAATATTGATACTAGCACAATTGTCCTAAATGATATAAATGGGTTGGTGTTGGAATTTTATGAATTGGTTGGAAAATGTTGACATAGTAACAGTTTGAATTGAGAATGGGTATTTCGAACTTCGTAGAATTTTGGGAAAACCGAGAATTTGTATGAAAAAAACCCGCCCAAAAACTTTTGTTGTCACAACTAAGAGATATGATATGAAGGTGGAATGGTCAAAAGCTGTTGAAAAGTGTGGACTGAAAACTTTCCAGGAAGAGGTGAATTGCTGGAATTTTTTTGAACTTGGAAAAAAGTAATTTGATTGTCCAAGGAGAGTGGAGTGTGTGGATGTGGAAACGGTTCCAATGGGATGAGAAATGTAGGATATGCAGTCGATTGGATATTTCCTATTCATTGTCAAAGGGGAGAAAATTACCAGAAAATCTGGAATTTTGGGAAACGCAAAACATGTTTTGCGTTCGACATATGGGAAGAGTAGTGTGTGTTGATGGTTGAAAGGTCGGAATCAGGTAAAAAAAAAAAAAAAACCTTTGAGAATTTTGGGCATTGTAGAACTGTGAATACGTCCATTCATTTAAATGGGAATTTCCTGGAAATTTGGGAATTTCGGGAAAACCGGGAATTTTTGAAAATTTTGATATTAGCACAATTGCCTTAGATGATATGAGTGGGTTGGTGTTGGAAATTTTTGAATTGGTTGGAAAATATTGACGTAGTAACAGTTTGAATTGAGAATGGGTAATTCAGAATTCCTATA
The DNA here is from genome assembly GCF_033978685.3 of Nerophis lumbriciformis. Taxonomy (NCBI): domain Eukaryota; kingdom Metazoa; phylum Chordata; class Actinopteri; order Syngnathiformes; family Syngnathidae; genus Nerophis; species Nerophis lumbriciformis. The sequence goes on from NC_084570.2 coordinate 29,326,624, forward strand.
ATTTTGGAAAACCGGGAATTTGTATGAAAAAAAACCCCAAAAGTTTTGTTTTCCCAACTAAGAGATATGATATGAAGGTGGAATGGTCAAAAGCGGTTGAAAAATGTGGACTGAAATTTCTGGAATTTTTTTTAACTTGGAAATTAGTATTTTGATTGTCCAAGGGGAGTGGAGTGTGTAGATGGTGAAACGGTTCCAATGGGATAAGACATTTAGGATATGCAGTTTCCTATTCATTGTCAATAGGGAGAAAATCACCGGAAATTCCGGGAAAAAACAATCAATACGTGGACGTGACAAATGAGGTATTCGATACCAACGAGAGTTTTTGTTTATTACTTATTTCGTATTTTGTTCAATCCCAAATAGTTTGATGGCTAATTTTAAGTTAATTATGTTCTTAATTGTGTTTTTGAAACTCCACCAATGTTCAACTAATCCAATCAAAACAAACATGAATAAAACAATTCGTACAATTTTTTATTTTTTTTTGCAAAATGAGGAAATCGGGATTAATTACTACAATGAGCACGTTATGTGGCGCACAGCTTAATAATAATACTGCATGATACTGATAAAGCACGCTCCCCAGTAGTCATACGCCCAATTAAATAAAAGTGTTTCCAGGCTGGATTTAAACATCGCCAATGTTGAGGCCCGTCTCACATCGGCAGGAAGACTATTCTAGATTTTAGGACAATAAGATGGTAGTCTATATGCTAGCAGCTACACAACAGCTAAGCACACGAGAGCAAACAAGCTAGACATATGTAATAAGTGTCTTTAATTGAACAATGTTGCAATCTAAAACACAACATTTGTCAAGAATAAAATAGCTATATATGACTTTTATGTTAATGGCATATTACTTTCCATAAATTCCTATTTTTGTTCCAATGCTTTGAACCCTGCGGCTTATAAAACAGTGCAACAAATTAATGGATTTTTCTTCGCTAACGGCCATAACGTTTTGATGTCAACAAAAAGGCCTTGAAAGTGTGACATGGAAATGCAATGCATCATGGGTCTTACTACAGCGGAATAGCATCTTTACATTAGGTTGAATGCCAGACTCTGTCCTAAAGTTGTTTTTTTCTTCCAAATGTGTCGTGAACATGCGACATCATTAACTTCCACAATGGTCGTCATGGTGACTTCGGGGGAAAATAAACATATTTGGTGAGATTTGTGTCATTTCCAGAAGCAAAGCAAAGCGTGAGCTAATAAAGACACGATGAATAGCCTGGCTCGCAGCCGAGAGACCATCAAACATGACTTTTAATGCCATCACCTGGTACATGCTGGAGTGTTCACCACATGTTCACACTGCTAAGTTTGAATCAAAGCTTGTTTTATTCTGTTGCACACGTAGCATATAGTAAGATGTTAGCTAAGTTTGGCTAAGTTAGCTGCGGGTTACAAACAATGCACAGTATTTGGGGAAAAAAGCAATCTCCCAATAACTGAGAAGTCTTTAAATATTCGCCACATTAATGCCAGGAGACACCACACAGTAACAATTTCTGTTGATTTACCTCTGAAAACAAAACCACATCCAGCAACAATGGCCTCCCAGCCCCCACAATGCATTGCAAAATCCTGTGTCCTTTGGAGCCATATAGTTTTAGCAGACGCTGCAAAGGTGTGTTATTGTTTGTACTGTGGCACCATCTTTTGGAGGAGTTGGCGCACTGCAGGTGCTGCGGGGTGAACATCTACAGTATTTCCTTCTGTTTAAAGCTTTCAACCGGAAGTAGAAGTGTCATTTGGTCTTCTAGTCCTCCGTAGCGTTTCTACTCGTATGGATTCTTCTTCATTCATCCCAACGTTTGTAAGTTTTAGAATATAACTACAACAATTCTTACTTACTTACTGATGTCTGTACAAGTGTTTTTATGCATATTTGTGTGGTGAAGCTAGCGTCTTTAGCATTAGCTAATATGCTAACAGGTTTACGAGTGTCTGTGTTAGTATTATTAACTTACAACGACATTTCTTTTGTATTGTTTCAGTTTCACAAATTCCTCAGTAAATTCACCAAAATGTCACCATGGAGTTATTGAGTCTGTTTAGCTGATTGGAGAGCGAGCTCGCGCAGCTGGTGGGTCCATGACGATGACTTCTGTTTTGTTTGATCCATCCTTTTACTGCCGTGTTACAGACACCGTTTGGAAACGATTAAGGTATGTAAATAAACATTTACAACATATTTATGTGTAAATAACTCATTTCACAACATATATATCTGCAGATGATACATGATTTTTTTTTTTTTTTTTTTACTTATTCCACTTCAACCTAAAGACAGCATAAGTCCATTATAAATGGTCAATAATAAACAGGTTAGTGTTTTTCATCTTCTCTGTTTGACTGATTTCACTTGACCAAGCCTTAGTATTCTACACTACAATAAAATAATGTATAATTCGTGGTGATATCGTATTGGATCGAAATCGTTATCAGCCAATACTCAGGGCTCTGATATAGTTATTGTATCGGAAGTGAAAAAGTTATGTAGAAACACTCCTAACCAGCATATACAAAACCAGTGAAGTTGGCACAATGTGTAAATGGTAAATAAAAACAGAATACAACGATTTGCAAATCCTTTTCAACTAATATTCAATTGAATAGACTACAAAGACAAGATATTTAATGTTCACACTGAGAATTCTCATCAAACACTTATTTGCAACATCCCACAGGTGAACAAGCTAATTGGGAACAGGTGGGTGCCATGATTGGGTATAAAAGCAGCTTCCATGAAATGCTCAGTCATTCACAAACAAGGATGGGGCGTGGGTCACCACTTTGGGGCGATTTTTTTAAGAACAATATTTCTCAACCAGCTATTGCAAGAAATTTAGGGATTTCACCATCTACGGTCCGTAATATCATCAAATGGTTCAGAGAATCTGGAGAAAACACTGCACGTAAGCAGCAAGGCTGAAAACCAACATTGAATGCCCGTGACCTTGGATCCCTCAGGCGGTACTTCATCAAAAAGCGACATCAGTGTGTAAAGGATATCACCACATGGGCTCAGGAACACTTCATAAACCCACTGTCAGTAACTACAGTTGGTCGCTACATCTGTAAGTGCAAGTTAAAACTCTACTATGCAAAGCCAAAGCCATTTATCAACAACACCCAGAAATGCCGCCGGCTTCGCTGGGCCCGAGCTCATCTAAGATGGACTGATGCAAAGTGGAAAAGTGTTCTGTGGTCTGACGAGTCCACATTTCATATTTTGGGGGGAAACGGTGGACGTTGTGTCCTCCGGAACAAAGAGGAAAAGAACCATCCGGATTGTTCTCGGCGCAAAGTTCAAAAGCCAGCATCTGTGATTGTATGGGGGTGTATTAATGCCCAAGGCATTGGTAACTTACACATCTGTGAAGGCACCATTAATGCTGAAAGGTACATACAGGTTTTGGAGCAACATACGTTTCCATCCAACCAACGATATCATGGGCGCCCCTGCTTATTTCAGAAAGACAATGCCAAGCCACGTGTTACAACAGTTTGGCTTCATAGTAAAGGAGTGCGCGTACTAGACTGGCCTGCCTATAGTCCAGACCTGTCTCCCATTGAAAATGTGTGGTGCATTATGAAGCCTAAAATACCACAATGTAGACCCCGGACTGTTGAACAACTTAAGCTGTACATCAAGCAAGAATGGGAAATAATTCCACCTGAGAAGCTTACAAAACTTGTCTCCTCAGTTCCCAAACGTTTACTGAGTGTTGTTAAAAGGAAAGGCCATGTAACACAGTGGTGAACATGCCCCTGTGACAACTTTTTTGCAATGTGTTGCTGCCATTAAATTCTAAGTTAATGATTATTTGCAAATAAAAAAGAAGTTTCTCAGTTGGAACATGAAATATCTTGTCTTTGCAGTCTATTCAATTGAATATAAGTTGAAAAAAGGATTTGCAAATCATTGTATTCTGTTTTTATTTACGAATTACACAACGTGCCAACTTCACTGCTTTTGGGTTTTGTAAATAAATGATTTGTGTCTTTATGTTCTCACTTATAATAACACAATAATGACAACATTGGCTCTTCACTTTCACTTGGCTGTGATCATTCTCAATTTTGCCAGAGACGTATCGCGCCAAGTATGTTCAATATCTTCTTTATGATTAAGTGCAGCTGCACTCCAAATAAATGTGGCGTTTAATAGCTCATCAACTCAAGAGTTGTGTGAAAGGGAGTCAAATGCTTTTGATCTCAAAAACATGAGCGGCAATGGATTGTTCGCTGATGAATGACCCATTAGTGCATTACAGGAAGTAAGCTAAGGTCAACAGGTTTAAGAACTTTCAGTTTTGGTTGATTTTGGCGGCACCAGTGGACCAAGGCGGTAGTGTTTTACCGGAAAATGAGCACATTTCCCATGATGCCTAGCGCATATAGCGTCACACTGACATGATGTAATATTGTCACAAACATTCTGTCTCTAATGGCTGATGTTAAATAGCAGACACTCAAGAAATGATCTTGGATTGTTCTACAAACATGACGCTACTAGCAAGAATGTATCGGGGCGGATGCAGGTCCCAAGCAAAGAAAGACCGGCGGAAGTAGTATGGAACTATCACGCTGGTGGCTATTTACTGCTGCAGCGCAAATTTCCGATTGCTTACTTTAGCATTAGCATTTTGTTTTAAGCATGGAAAGTCACTTCCTAGTTTAGCAGGAACAGAGCCAAGGCAGCATCGCTCTAAAAATGCCTCGTCTTTGAGCTCACGCCTCCAAGTGAAAAGCAGGGCAATGTTGATCCTTGACTGTCCTTTCATCCGGGTAGTCTCCCTTTTTCTTTGTCTCCTCAGACAAAACTTTTCGTTTCTTTGGTTGTTCTGCAGCGTCTGCCATGATAGCAGTAATTGCACGCAGGCGTTCGCATGGACTTCTGGGGTAAGGGGGAGTGACGTATGCCGTAAAGCAAGTCAGCACATTTGTAGTTTTTTGTGTGGCAGGGTTCCTGACCCCCTCCTCAAAGTCACTAAGTGCCAGTGAGAGCGATACAGACCCCCTCAGGTGTCCTTCAACTAGTTCATGTATAGTCCCAAAAGTTATCAACATACAGTATTTTATCAAGGTTGAAAAGTTACTTAGTGCTGCTTTTACACTAAAAATCTATTTAAAAAAAAATCACATGTACATAAGTATTGAGAGCCTTTGCTCAATACTTAGTTGATGCACCTTTGGCAGCAATTCCAGCCTCAAGTCTTTTTGAATACGATGCCACAAGCTTGGCACACCTATCTTTGGGCAGTTTCAACCATTCCTCTTTGCAGCACCTCTCAAGCTCCGTCAGGTTGGATGGGAAGTGTTGGTTTCCATCCAGTATGTCTCTGTACATTGCTGCATTCATCTTTCCCTCTATTCTGACTACTCTCCCTGTTCCTGGTGCTAAAAAACATCATTTATAAGGGAAAATGTTTTTTTAACATCGTCTTATGGGGTATTGTGTGTAGAATTTTGAGGATAAAAATGGCTGTAACATAACAACATGTGGAACAGGTGATGGACTTGATGCACTGTAATAATGGAAGCTTAATCTTAATGTTACCACAACTTGGGGAAGTGTTGGTTTTCATCCAGGATGTTTCTGCATTCATCTTTCCCTCTATTCTGACTACTCTCCTAGTTCTTGGAGCTAAAAAAAATATATAATTTAAAAACTTTTCGTTTCTTTGGTTCTTTTGCAGCCTCGACTGTGATATCAGTAATTGCACGCAGGCGTTCACATCGACTTCCGTCTTTTCAAGAAATGGGGAAAGGGGGAGTGACGTATGCCGTAAAGCAAGTCAGCACAATTGTAGTTTTTTGTGTGGCAGGGTTCCTGCCCACCTTCTCAAAGTCATTTAGTGCCAATTAGAGCGACACAGACCCCCTCAGGTGTCACTCAACTAGTTGTGTGAATGCTCCAAAACATTCACACATACGGTTATCTACACCAAAATGAATCTATTTCTTCTTCTTCTTCTTTTTCTTCTTCTTCTTCTTCTTCTTCTTCTTCTTCTTCTTCTTCTTCTTCTTCTTCTTCTTCTTCTTCTTCCTCCTCTTCTTCCTCCTCTTCTTCCTCCTCTTCTTCCTCCTCTCCTTCCTCCTCCCCTTCCTCTTCCTCCTCCTCTTCCTCTTCCTCTTCCTTTTCCTCTTCCTCTTCCTCTTCCTCTTCCTCTTCCTCTTCCTCTTCCTCTTCCTCTTCCTCCTCCAGATTTTGGCACGCTCTAACTTCCTCATTTTCCCTTGAAAAATTCCCAGTTTTCCCATTCAAAATGAATTGGCCATTTTTCAAAATGAATTGGCCATTTTTCAAACTTCCACCATTTCCACATTTTTTCAAACTTCCACCATTTCCACATTTTTTCAACCGATTCAAACCATTCCACCCTCAACATATTCCACTCATCCTGGAAATTAAAACTATTATTTTTCCAAGTAAAAAAAAAAATCCAGGAATTCCCGTTTTTTCAATCCCTTTTTTGACCCTTTTTTTTTGGAGAATACTCCTTCCACGTTTTTCAACCCACTTCAACTGTTCCACCGTCCAAACATTCCTCTTAATTAGGACAAAAAAAACAAAGTTGTTTTTTGAACTGCAAAGATTCCCGGTTTTCTTGAAAGTCCAGGAATTCCTTAATACCATTTCGCAATTGAAAATGTTACTACTTCAACATTTCTGGACCGATTTTAAAAAATCCAACACCAACCAATTCAAGTTTTTTACAATTTTTGAAAAAAATCCCCGCTTTTCCCGAAATTCCGTAATACCATTTCTCAATTAAAAAACTGTTACTGCTTCAACATTTCTTGCCAGATTTAAACAACTCCAACGCCAACTGTTGCACCGTCCATATATCCATCCATCCATCCATCCATCCATTTTCTACCGCTTATTCCCCTTTGGGGTCGCAGGGGGCGCTGGAGCCTATCTCAGCTACAATCGGGCGGAAGGCGGGGTACACCCTGGACAAGTCGCCACCTCATCGCAGGGCCAACACAGATAGACAGACAACATTCACACTCACATCCACACACTAGGGCCAATTTAGTGTTGCCAATCAACCTATCCCCAAGTGCATGTCTTTGGAGGTGGGAGGAAGCCGGAGTACCCGGAGGGAACCCACGCAGTCACGGGGAGAACATGCAAACTCCACACAGAAAGATCCCGAGCCCGGGATTGAACCCAAGACTACTCAGGACCTTCGTATTGTGAGGCAGATATATATAACCCAATATATATATATATATATATATATATATATATATATATATATATATGTCTTAATAAGGTTATCCAAAAAATAGTGCTCGATACCGTAGTAGAGCGCAATATATGTATGTGTGGGAAAAAAATCACAAGACTATTTCATCTCTACAGGCCTGTTTCATGAGGGGGGTACCCTCAATCGTCAGGAGATTTTAATGGGAGCATTCGCATACCATGGTTTGTATAGGGCACAGAGTGGGTGGGTACAGGCTGGCCTAGGGGCGTGGTGATTGGCTCATGTGTTACCTAGGAGGTGTTTCCGTCTATGGCGGCATGTTGTTACAATTTCACTGCGCTTGTTGAGGGATGACAGGTCTGGACGGTAAATAATAAACAGTTTCTCTTTCAAGCATAGGTTGCATCTTTTATTACCACTATTGTAAGGTGTGCTGGATGCAAGAATTTGCCATGTTATTGAATATTCAACATTATTGTCTTTGAGGTCCCAAATGTGTTTGCTGAGTTCTGTGGTATTTCGCAGGTTTTTGTTCCTGAAAGAAGCCTTGTGATTGTTCCATCTGGTTTTGAATTCACCCTCGGTTAATCCTACATATGTGTCGGATGTGTTAATGTCCTTGCGTATTACCTTAGATTGGTAGACAACTGATGTTTGTAAGCACCCCCCGTTGAGGGGGCAATCAGGTTTCTTTCGGCAGTTACATGCTTTGTTGGTTTTGGAGTCGCTCTGACTGGGGGTCGACGGCTCATTTGCAATTGTTTTGTTGTGGTTTGAGATGATTTGTCGTATATTGTTCATGCAGCTGTAGCTCAATTTAATGTTGTTCTTGTTGAATACTTTTCTTAGGGTGTTGTCTTTGGGAAAGTGTTTGTCAATCAGATTGAGGAATTTGTGTCCAATGTTCGTTGAGACGTTTTTGCTGTATGGGGGGTTGTACCAGATGATGCTGTTTCGTTTTCTGTTCTTTTTTGGCTGGTTTCCTGGCGTGGGTTCATAGGTGAGGGTGAAATTGTATCCGCTTTCATCAAGGGCTTTTTGGTACGGGGGGGTTGCTTGGTCAAATTCAGCTTTGCTAGATGACAGCATCGATAGCCTTTTATTGATTCCGGTAGGTATACTTCTTGTGGTGGTGGGTGGGTGGTTGCTGTCATGGTGCACATATTGGAGTGTTGTGTTGGGTTTCGTGAATGGTTGGTAGCTGTTATTTCTCAGGTTGAAAGTGACGTGAAGGAAGTTGACGGTTTGCTTGTTGGCTTCAATCGTGATCCGTAGGCCGTTCTCTTTGAAAATTTGGCATATGCGCTTCTTGGTATTCTCGCTGCTCCTTGGCGAGGCGCGACACACTGCCAGTGGAGAAATACAGCAGCAGTAATCAAATGGTTCAACAACATCCAAGACAAACAACAGCACAACTTTATCTCCTTTGATATCGAGGAATTTTACCCTTCCATCACGCAAGACCTACTGACTCAAGCACTAGACTTCGCCTCAGACTACGACTCAATCACAGGCAACGAAAGAAACATCATCATCCACGCAAAAAACTCCATTCTCATCCACAACAGTACACCATGGCAAAAAAAGAACAATGCAACATTTGACGTCACTATGGGAAGTTTTGACGGAGCAGAAACGTGTGAACTCGTTGGGAGTTTCCTCCTCTCCCAGCTCGCTAGCCTCAATCTGAACCTTGGTATTTACCGTGATGACGGACTGGCAGTGTGTCGCGCCTCGCCAAGGAGCAGCGAGAATACCAAGAAGCGCATATGCCAAATTTTCAAAGAGAACGGCCTACGGATCACGATTGAAGCCAACAAGCAAACCGTCAACTTCCTTGACGTCACTTTCAAATTCTTGCATCCAGCACACCTTACAATAGTGGTAATAAAAGATGCAACCTATGCTTGAAAGAGAAACTGTTTATTATTTACCGTCCAGACCTGTCATCCCTCAACAAGCGCAGCGAAATTGTAACAACATGCCGCCATAGACGGAAACACCTCCTAGGTAACACATGAGCCAATCACCACGCCCCTAGGCCAGCCTGTACCCACCCACTCTGTGCCCTATATAAACCATGGTATGCGAATGCTCCCATTAAAATCTCCTGACGATTGAGGGTACCCCCCTCATGAAACAGGCCTGTAGAGATGAAATAGTCTTGTGATTTTTTTCCCACACATACATATATATATATATATATATATATATATTGGGTTATATGGACAATTATATCGTCCATATAATTCCTCTAAATCAGGACAAAAAACAAAGTTGTTTCTTGAACTGCAAAAATTCCCGGTTTTGTCGAAATTCCAAGAATTTCTTAATACCATCTGTCAATTGAAAATGCTACTACTTCAACATTTCTCGACGGATTTGGAAAAACTAATTTAGAACTTTAAAGTTCTAAATGACACATTCCAAAAGTTCCCAGATTTCCCAGAATTACAGGTTTTCCGGTACATTTTTCCCATTCAAATTGAATTGGCCATTTTTCAAATTTCCACATTTTTTAACTGATTCAAACCATTTCACCTTCAACACATTCCCAGAATTCCCGTTTTTTCAAACTCTTTTTTGACCCTTTTCTTTGGCAACTACTCCTTCCACATTTTTCAGCCCACTTCAACCGTTCCATCGTCCAAACATTCCTCTTAATCAGGACAAAAAAACTAATTGGTTTTTTGAACTGCAAAAATTCCCAGTTTTCCTGAAATTCCAGGAATTCCCTAATACCATTTCTCAATTGAAAATGTTACCACTTCAACATTTCTCGACCGATTTGAAAAATTCTAACACCAACCAATTCAGAACATACAAGTTTGTTTTACCATTTTTGAAAAAAATCCTGCTTTTTTCGAAATTCCGTAATACCATTTCTCAATTAAAAAACTGTTACTGCTTCAACATTTCTTGCCAGATTTAAACAACTCCAACACCAACTGTTCCACCGTCCAAATCATTCCTCTTAATCAGGACAAAAATAAAGTTGTTTCTTGAACTGAAAAAATTCACGGTTTTGTCGAAATTGCAGGAATGTCTTAATTTCTCAATTGAAAATGCTACTACTTCAACATTTCTCAACCGATTTGGAAAAACTCATTTAGAACTTTAAGTTCTAAATGACAAATTCCACAAATTCCCAGATTTCCCAGAATTCCAGCTTTTCCGGTACATTTTTCCCATTCAAAATGAAATGGCCATTTTTCAAATGTCCACATTTTTCAACTGATTCAAACCATTCCACCTTCAACACATTCCACTCATCTTGAACATTCAAACTATTTTTTTTCTCAGTTAAAAGAAATTCCAGGAATTCACAGAATTCCCGTTTTTTCAAACCCTTTCTTGACCCTTTTTTCTGGCGACAACTCCTTCCACATTTTTCAACCCACTTCCACCATTCCACCGTCTACACGTTCCTCTTAATCAGGGCATAAAATGAAGTTATTTTTTGAACTGCAAAAATTCTCGGTTTTCCTGAAATTCCAGGAATTCCTTAATACCATTTCTTATTTGAAAATGTTACTACGTCAACATTTCTCGACCGATTTTAAAAATTCCAACACCAACCGATTTGTTTTACCATTTTTTTTTAAATCCCCGCTTTTCCCAAAATTTCGTAATACCATTTCTCAATTCAAAAACTGTTACTGGTTCAACATTTTTTGCCAGATTTAAACAATTCCAACACCAACAAATGTAGCTCATTCAGGACATTCATGTTCCAAATCATTTTTTTTTTTAAATCCCGCTTTCCCCCAAATTCCCAAATTTCCAGGAAGTTCCCATTGAAATGAATGGGACATTTTTCCAAGTTGCACAATTCCCACATTTTTCAAGCTATTCAAACCATTCAAACATCAACACATTCCACTCATCCTGGACATTCAAACTAACAATTTCCTAAGTTCCAAACCAAATTCCGGTTTTCCTGGATATTCAAACTCTTCAACATTCAAACCATTCCAACATTCAAACTGTTCTTACATTCATACTACATTCTGTCAGCATTTCACTTCAACTTCAGCATTGGAGCATTCACAAGCAATTCCTTCAGGAATTGCCTCTTCTTCTTCTTCTTCTTCTTCTTCTTCTTCTTCTTCTTCTTCTTCTTCTTCTTCTTCTTCTTCTTCTTCTTCTCCAGATTTTGGTGCGTTCTACCTTCCACATTTTTCACCCGAATCAAACTGTTCCAACTTCAAACTGTTCAGCCTATTCGGGAATCACAGGTTTTCTCTTGACAAATTCCAAAAATTCCCAGATTTCCCAGAATTCCAGGTTTTCCGGTACATTTTTCCCATTCAAAATGAATTGAACATTTTTCAAATTGCGGTTTTCCTGGAAATTCAAACTCTTCAAAATTCAAACCTTTCCCACATTCCAACCATTTTGAGCCTTTAAACGATTTCAACATTTAAACCATTTTTACATTCATACTACATTCTGTCAACATTTCAGTTCAACTTCAGCATTGGAGCATTCATACCTCATCTAGTTGTAAGGTAATGTATCGTCCCAAAAGTTATGAAAATAATTCATCAAGGTTGAAAAGTTACTTAGTGCTTCTTTAAATCAGTTTATGAATGTATTTGCACACAAATGTTTTATTTTCTGCTGACAAGGATACTATTTGAGTGCTTGCACGTGTTGGTATTCAGTGAGGTCATCCGCAGGTGCATCGCATGTGCGCCTCACGTCATCATGCCGAGTACATGCCTGACCTCGAATGAAAAAGTAATCTTCACAAACCAAACAGTTGTCTTTTGTCTTTTGTGCTCTCACACACTGCCTTTATGTCTTGTGGTTAAATATCTGCGGGGTGACGTCATGCAAAAAATAATGAACACACTTAGAAGCCCGGAGTCCGTGTGCAGAAGTTTATGTTCCGTTCCTGGCATCTGAGACTCATTGTTTTCGAGACTGCGTTTTTCTGAAGTGAGTTAAAAAATGTATGGTTTCCAGACGTTTGTCTTTTGTGCAACAACGCGTCGCCCAGTCAGCTGACTTTAAGCGCCGCTTCATTTAGCATTGCTGAGGCTGCACTAAATTAAAAAACACACAGAGCAAAAAGACTTAATAATAATAATGATGGATTAGATTTATATTGCGCTTTTTAATCGACTTGAGCAACCCGCGGCTCTAGAGCCAGCCGCATCTTTAGCGCCGCCCTAGTGGCTCCCTGGAGCTTTTCCAAAAGTGTATGAAAATGGAAAAGATGGGGGAAGAATATATTTTTAGTTTTATTATGGTTTCTGTAGGAGGACAAACATGACACAAACCTTCCTAA
>NC_084570.2:29344160-29379160 GCF_033978685.3 Nerophis lumbriciformis
TTAAAAAAAATCATTGAACAAAAAGTATGAATAAGGTAGTGAACTGCAACAGATTCCCGTGTTTGCAATAACGTGATAACGTTAGCAGTGAGTTTACAGCCTCACTGATTTAACTACACAGCAAATAAAAGCCACGTTACTTAGCCAATAAACGTTATCTTAAATTCAAAACTTACCGTTCTTTGTGCAACTTCAAATGCCGGACGAAGTTGGAAGTTGTTGCCTCTCCATCAGTAATTTTCGAACCGCATGTGTTGCATACTGCAAACCGTTTTGTGTTGACCACCTCGTAATTTTTATACCCAAACAAAATTATTTTAGGTATCATTTTTTGTTCACTGGCGTGTGGTTTGGACATGTCTTCTTCGTTGGTTGTCCTGCAATTTGATTGGATGAATGCTGTGTGATGAAAACAAAGTAGATCTAATTTGATTGGCTGTTGTACTGAGACCACACCAGCTGACACACGCAACGCTGATAGACAAGTACACAATGAAAAATACGGAGCGCTCCCGAATAACTTTTTCATCTTTGGGTTTTGGGGAAAGTAGCAAGTCATGTCAAGTCATGTCAATTCAAAAGGCTCAAGTCCAAGTGAAGTCACAAGTCATTGATGTTAAAGTCTAAGTCGAGTTGCAAGTCTTTTTACATTTTGTCAAGTCGAGTCTAGTCATCAAATTCATGACTCGAGTCTGACTCGAGTCCAAGTCATGTGACTCGAGTCCACACCTCTGCGCTCTTTTACTTGATATCATTACAGTGGATGTCAGGTGTAGATCCATCCATGGCATTTAGGAGAGCTAGCTTGTTGTTAGCGGTGAGGTATTGTATCCTCCTACGGTGTGTAGTGAAGCATGTTTAGCTATTCCTCGTCCTCCAATACTTGTAAGACTTATTTGTCGCATGGAGGCCAGGGTTAGTGATTTAGAAGTAGCTAAAACACTGCCGACTGCGGATGGATGTTCGCTGCTAGCTAGCTAGCCATGTCTTAAAGCACCCCTTCCTGAGGGTGTTTCAGTGTTATAACTTCACCTTTTATCATCAGTTTTTAGACCAAAATGAGTCCGTTCTCCCTTTTCTGTCTACGTGCTGTATCTGCTTGTAAGTACTCCGTGTTTGTCGTTGTCGAACATGCTCCTCTGCTCGTAAAACCAGCAATGTCATGACGTGACGACGCGCGTCATTCTTCTTCAAACATAGTACCGTTTTTGATTCATTAGTACCACGATACCATACTAGTATCAGTATACCGTACAACCATACAACTTTGTGCTCACACAACATTTGTTGACATCAACACAGCACTCTTTCACATACCTAACCTGGTAGTGGGTAGACCACCACCCGCCCAGCCTTGTGGGTCATTCTGCCACATGATGTGGAGAGGTTCAACCAGACCCTCAAGAATGGCATCAGAGCACGCCTGCATGGCGGATGGCCGCCCATTCTCCTGTTAACACTGCAAAGTACATTGTTGGTTTGTTCGGCCTCTGCTCAATTGAACCCCCTGTAGTCTGTTACATAGTCTTCCAAGTACTTTGGCGGGCCCTGACAGGATGGGGCCCAAGGCTGCACAGGGGTATCAATGATGTTGAGTGGAAGAAGAACATGATATCATTAAATGATATGATAGGTGATAGAATTTAAAAACAGGACTACACAACTCACCAGACTTGGAGGATGTTCATTCAGTTGTTTACTTTTGTAGAAAAAAGGTGACATGACACACAACTATAGTCATTTCAAATGGCAATTGTCTAGCTTTAGAAACATTAAAATAAATCAAGACTTTAAATGATGGTAGTTGGTAACAGTTTTAATTTTTTAGATCAAGCAGAGTGAAATAATGATGTAATGAATGTGTAGATTTAAATTTTCAAAGCTAATGTTGTATATTTGTTGATCATGTGATGGGTAATAAGCCAAAAAGACGTCAACGAGGAATCGTCGAGCAAAAAGCTTTATTTGTTTCAGCGAGCCTCAGACTGGAACTGCAGCTTCCTGGAAAAAGAGTATGGCCTCTTCTGACATCCTCTCGGACCGCCGTCCTTAAAAGCCTTTTACACGAAGACCCCCATTCTTCGTAACTCTAGCCTAGGAGTCAGTCAGTCTGCACAACACCCAGTTTGCTTGTACAAATGCAGACATGACCTGGGCGTTGTCACTTTGCTCAATGAAGTCGGGTGACCTCCAACCCCTGATCTCTACTCTTAACCAGATGTCGTTATTGTGTTTACACTTCCTCCTACAATTCAACTGCTGCTATCCTTTAAGTTCCCCAATGTCCTGGAGAGATCTGCACCCGAAGCTATCTAAAGGCATATTTCCTTAATAGGATAATCCTCTAAAGGATTCTGTGACCAAATACATGCCAGTTCACAATCACATGAGAAAATGGTACACGCTATAATTCACCACACTAAATTAAATTAAATCTGTTCATTATAAAGGCGTGTTTACACCTTGGATAGCTGTTGCAGCAGGTGGATCGACATAAATCATGCCTCCAACACGAGACATGTCAATCGAAACAAAGGAGAGGTTTATCAAACTTCTTTCAGAAGGTCAATCATCACGCAGTGTTGCAAAACATGTTGATTGTCCACAGTCAGCTGTGTCTAAAATCTGGACCGAGTAAAAACAACATGGGAAGGTTGCAAAAGGCAAACATACTGGTAGACCATGGAACAAAAAACGTCAAGACAGAAAACTTAAAGCAATATGTCTTGAAACAAATAAACAAATGGGCAGAAACTGGAGTCAACGTCTGGAGAACAATTTTAAGAAACCGCCTGAAGGAGATGGGATCTAAATGCAGATAAGCTAAACAAAAGTTGTCATTAACACCAACAGTACTCAACAGAAGAAAGCAAGGTAGCCATGAACAAAGGCCCTGTCTAAAATAAACCGGATAACTCCTTAAACAAATAGTTATTTAGCCTAAGTCCCGTTTCAGCGTTTAAGGTCCCCCTCCTTGGATATTTTTTTACACGGGTAAGTGCGCCGTGTATTTCTTGAATCTCCGGCTTTTAGCTCTGTGTGGACTCATTGATCGTTTACAAACTGAGTTCGGAGAGGAAGTAATGCCAGAAAGACCACGCCCCACACAGGAAGTGACGTCAGAAAGAACGTGACACAACTGGCTTCATAACAACCGGTTTCGTAACTCAGAGGTAACAACTAGAAAGATGGAGGCGAGTCATCCAGACATGCCCGTGTTTCTCCTTCTTGTACATGTACAGACGCTTGTGGAAATCACACATGAATACCTCAAGAGAAGGAAACGCGCGATTGCAGCTATTTGGTATACAACACATCTCAGACGGCAACACAGCAATGCTGAGGACTGTTTCGGATAAGGCTAGGAAGAGCGGCAGCCTGGTGCGATATGTTTGTGTTGAGTCAGAGGAATGGCAAGAGAACTTTCGAATGTCCAACCGGGTCAGCTGTGATGCTACTTGTTGAAGGAGAGACAGCGAGAATGCTTGCTCCTGTGGATGTGATAAAAATGTAGCGTGGGCTTTGTATTACCTGGCCGACATGGGAAGACTACGGAAAACAGCGAATGCATTTGGACTGGCAAAGCAGACTGTATCAGTTATTGTTGGTATTGTATATACTGTTCAGATAAGTTAAATTTAATGTAAGCTCTTCACACTGAAGAGAAGTGCAGAGCCTGTTTACAAATTAGGTCAAAGGTGACTATGACATGCGCATCTTGGGCGCACGCGTACTAGGTCGCGTTGCGCCGGCCGACGGAGGGGGGAGAGGGTCTTAAACGATGGCATTGTGAGTGTGTGGACAAGGATAAGGTTTGGTGGGATATACCCTGTATAACCTTAGTGTAGAAACAGCCTATGGAAAAGCAGTTGTAGCCTACGGATGAAAGGATGAATGTTGTATTCAGTGATGAGTCATGAATCTGCGTTGGACATGGTGATAATGCTGGAACTTCTGTTTGGTGGCATTCCAGTGAGATTTATGAAGACGACTGCCTGAAGAAAACATGCACAGTTCCACAGTCACTGGTGATATTGAGTAGCTGTGTCAGGAAAATTATGGCTTTCAGTACATCTTATAAATAAATGATAAATGGGTTATACTTGTATAGCGCTTTTCTACCTTCAAGGTACTCAAAGCGCTTTGACAGTATTACCACATTCACCCATTCACGCACACATTCATACACTGATGGCGGGAGCTGCCATGCAAGGCGCTAACCAGCAGCCATCAGGAGCAAGGGGTGAAGTGTCTTGCCCAAGGACACAACGGACGTGACTAGGATGGTAGAAGGTGGGGATTGAACCCCAGTAACCAGCAACACTCCGATTGCTGGCACAGCCACTCTACCAACTTCGCCACGCCGTCAATGAATGCAGTGAAAGTTTAAACTTTGGACACGTTTCTTTTTCCATCAATGAAAGAACGTTGGGGATGATGACATGCTGGCCCACCGAAAAGGATGGCGCCGTCTGCTGGCCCACAGAAGAGGATGGTGCCGTCTGTTGCAGATCCACTGGGGTGAGAAGTAGCTGTGCCTCCCCAGCTGCACAGCTACTCATAGACACCCTCAAGGGACGGATCCAAGACGTCCCCAAAGAGGCCTACAGCTTTAAAGGAGGCAAAACTTTTCCTCGATTCGGCCATCAGCGGCAAGATCCTGTCAAGCCTCTCCGCCATAGAAATCACCGCGGGGTTCGTGTTTGGCCGGAGTATTCTGTCAAGTAAAGGTGGTGACGAATCCCAAGATGCAGAGATGGCAGGCTTGGTGCAGGAAAACATAATTTAATGTCCATAATTCAGGAAAAACACAAACCAGGAACCAGGAACAGGCAAACTGGAAACAGGGAACAGGAACCAGCAAACAGGAAACGAGGAACTAGAAGACAGCAAGCTGCAAACAGCTATCAGCATACAAGATACAGCAAACAGTCCACAGCATACAGTTTACAGCAAACAATACTCCACACTGACTGGAGGGCGAGGCAGGTCTAAATAGTGGCCTGATTGGCAATTGCCACGAGGTGTGCCAGACTGCCACTCAGGGACAGGTGAGGGAAAAGAGCACTCAGGCAGACAAGCAGGAAACTGAACCAAAATAAGAGCGCTGACAGGAAATAAAGCACAAACACAGAGGAAAAACTAAAACATAATCAAACTGTCAGTGACAAGCCTGACAGATCTTAATCTAAGTGAAAATCTGAGATGGAACTGAATGACAATGGTGGATTAGATTAGATTAGTTTATTTCAAAGGGAACAATGCAATGTCATAAAACACATGGTTAAAAAAAGCCAGAATTAGCCAGAAGGCTAGTTTTCATCTGTAGTCCCCTGGCCATGATGTAAAAAAGGCAGTAACATCCATCCATCCATCCATCCATCTTCTTCCGCTTATCCGAGGTCGGGTCGCGGGGGCAGCAGCCTAAGCAGGGAAGCCCAGACTTCCCTCTCCCCAGCCACTTCGTCCAGCTCCTCCCGGGGGATCCCGAGGCGTTCCCAGCCCAGCCGGGAGAGATAGTCTTCCTAACGTGTCCTGGGTTTTCCCCGGGGCCTCCTACCGGTCGGACGTGCCCTAAACACCTCCCTAGAGAGGCGTTCGGGTGGTATCCTGACCAGATGCCTGAACCACCTCATCTGGCTCCTCTCGATGTGGAGGAGCAGTGGTTTTACTATGAGCTCCTCCCAGATGACAGAGCTTCTCACCCTATCTCTAAGGGAGAGCCCCACCACCCGGCGGAGGAAACTCATTTCGGCCGCTTGACCCAAAGCTCATGACCATAGGTGAGGATGGGAACGTAGATCGACCAGTAAATCGAGAGCTTTGCCTTCCGGCTCAGCTCCTTCTTCACCACAACGGATCGATACAGCGTCCGCATTACTGAAGACGCCGCACCAATCCGCCTGTCGATCTCACGATCCACTCTTCCCTCACTCGTGAACAAGACTCCGAGGTACTTGAACTCCTCCAATTGGGGCAAGATATCCTCCCCAACCCAGAGATGGCACTCCTCCCTTTTCCAGGCAAGAACCATGGACTCGGACTTGGAGGTGCTGATTCTCATCCCAGTCGCTTCACACTCAGGCGCGAACCGATCCAGTGAGAGCAGTAACATTACAATTTAAAAGAAAAAGAAAATAAAGACAGAGAAAAATAATAAAAGCACACAATACATATACAATATGATAAAAAAAAAATACAACGTAACATAACATTTATTTTAGCATCAAAACAGGCTCATCTTTTAGTGCTGGCAGCTGTATGCGTTGATAAGCCACATTTCCCATTTTTTTGTGAAGGCCTTGTAAGTTGTGACCAATTTAACCTCCTCAGGTACGGAGTTCCACACATTTGCGCTCCTTACTGACCAGGCGCACTTACTGAAAGTGCTCCTGCGCTGAGGAATACAACAGTCACCTCTGACAGAGCCTCGAGTGACACGCTCGCGGCTGTTTCTTTGGCTGATGAACTCTGCCAATCGATCTGGAGCCAATTCATGCAGTACTTTATAGGTCAGTTTTAAGTCTGCAAATGTGGGAAGACTGTTCCAGTTTAAAATACTGTATTTTTTTTAAAATGGCACAGTGATGATAGTGCCTAGGTTTTTTTATCCATAACCTTAATGGCATGTTTGTACAAGATTTCCAATGGGTTTTTTTTTAACTCCGACCAGCCTGAGACCAGCTGATAAGGCAATCGTTGAAGTGGCTGAAAATCATCAAATGCAAATACAATTTTGCAGCTTCAGTTGACATTTCATTTCGAATTGCACGAACATTTGATGACAAGACTCAAACCTGCAAAACTGATCTGAGAAAGTTGGAGCAAAATGTTTGTCACTCTCAGAGACAGCAAGCTGTTATAAAAGCCAGAGGTGGTGCAACAAAGTATTAGTGGTGTGTTGTAGTGTGTTTGTTTTTCATGATTCCATATTTTCTTCCCTCAGAACTGAATGATTCCATATTTTTTTTACACTGCTTGATCTAAAAATGAAACTGTTACAATAGGGATGTATGCCGAGTACCGGTATTTTTAGGCACCGCTTCCTAATTGGGTGAAGATTCTGGACTAACGATACTTCTATCGGTATTTTTTTTTCCAGCAAGTTGACGTAACTAAGACACATTGAGTTCAACTGCCACTGATACACATTAAAGTCAGCTTGGAATAATGACAAGTAAGGAAGCAACACCACACAAATGTTTGTAACAAATAATATTTCCCCCTCAAATGTTCCTCAAAGTCTGTGTTGGTTTGAAGTGAACACACTTTACTCACGACTAGTCACAACCGCGTATTATCAACCATCCTAGCGATCTATTAATCCACAGGCCAATGGTAATCCACTCGAAAAAGTGAAACATGTAGGTAATATAATAATCTATGAAGTTGTTTTGAAGGAAGATAGCATTCACTGTGACTGACAGTGACAGGTTGCCGTCTGATGCGTTTGTGTGTCTCTAAAACACACCTTGCTTAAATTTTTTTCAGTTCCTTCTGGCTCTTGACTACAAACTAGACCAGGCCTGGACAAACTAAGGCCCGGGGGCCACATGCGGCCCGTTAAACTTTTCAATCTGGCCCGCCGGACATTCCCAAATAATTTTTTTAGATCCTTAAGATGGAAAGTGTAGCTGCCATTATTATGTGAAGTGATGTTTTCAAATGGCCGTAAGTCTTCAACTATACAGAGTATTTCTATGGTTGGAATCTGCACTTTTGCATGATACAGTAGGTACTATGGTAATCTAATTAGTTACTATGGTCTTCTAATTAGTTACTATGGTCCTCTAATTAGTTGAAATGCGGGTGTCAGGGACAGACGTGGAAGGAGATTTTTACAACAAAGTTTTAAAGCTTGGTGATCTATCATATGTCTCAGATTATAGGTGTTTTTTTTTCTTTTACCCTTCGCGTTCATATTTTTGTTGCATTTCGCTTGATTGTAAAATATGTGGATGGAGAGGGGGTGTGACATTCATATGTTGTCAATATTCAGTGTTTTATCCTTCATAGTTAATATTTTAAATCCCACATTTTTTATTTTCATTTACATTCTGGGTGTCTTATTTAGTAAAAACATTTTAAATGCCATTCCATTTTTTAAAGTGGTCTGTCATAACGTTTTTAGCATTCAGACATTATTGTGAGGTTTTGTATTAGTGTTCCTAAAAATCAGATATACCAGCCCCTCAGACACATTTTTTCTCTAAATTTGGCCCCCGAGTCAAAATAATTGCCCAGGCCTGAACTAGACAATTGAGCATTACATTTGCTTCGCTGAGCATTGTTATCTATAAAATACACACACACATACTTCGGTAGCTGTCAACAGTCAATATGGCTTCCAGTCCGTCACTCAAATACGTCCATGTGCAACATAAACACAAATAACAAATCCTGTTGTAGCAAAATGCACATAACATGCTATTTGATATATCATGTAAAATGTCTGTGGTCTGCACATGAATGCCATATATAAATATTATTTCCAGCTGAGTGTAATTGTAATGAATAGAAATACAGTGATGGATCTTTGTGGTCTTTTCAAGAAGACAACATAACTGCATTTCAGCTTGCACTGCACCATGTTTACTTCTTTAAGACTTAAAAACAGCGGTCGATAAAATACTTCCCTGCTCTGACATGTTACAGCACATCATGTTAGGGTGTTATGGTTTCATTTGTGCTATTATAAATACAGGTTAAAATCCACTTTTTCACAACTTTATTTCCACAAATTACATATAGTACAGAGAAGAGTACCGATAAATAAATACCGATATCGATAAGGGTATCGTATCGATAAAATCTTAACGATATTGTGGAGGGGGCGTGGTCTGTGGGCCTGCAGCGAGGCGGGGTGTGCCAGAACCGGCCTCAAAGTCAGCAACAGGTGCGTAGATGGCCCACCTGGGCCTTGTTATCTAATCACCTGTCGCTCTGTATAAGCAGCGACCGCGAGGAGAGACGTTGTTGGAGCCGGAGGGAGAGCACGAGCCAGAGCAAGAATGGAAGAAGACAACTGCTGAAAAGCAACCAAGAGACTTAATACGCAAAATAAAACTGTATTTTACACCATGAAACGGGCTCACCTGGAGATGCTTGGTGGTCAGGAGGACCCACTGGAAGGCAGCTTCCACAATTTGGCGCCCAACACGGCCGGACCACCTGAGGCGGAAGAGCCCGACCCCCTGACGGCTCTTGCGAGCGTGCTCACGGCGGTGACAGAGGCAGGCCACCAAAAGATGGAGGCGGTCCTCCAGCAAGTGGCCTAGCAGGGCCGAATCCTGCAACCGCTGGCGGACCGGGTGGGAGCGGCACGGCCAACAGAAGCGGCCGTTGTCATACAGTGCATGGGGGAGGAGGAGGACCCCCATGCATTCATAGACATTTTTGTGGCCCCGGCGGGGGCGTGCGCATGGCCAAAAGAAGAATGGGGTGTACAGCTCCTGTCGCTGCTGGCAGGGGAGGCGCAGACAGCGGTGCTCAGCCTACCGGCGGCCTCCCGAGTGCACTTCCCGGACCTGAGGAGGGCGGTGCTGGACCGGACCGGGTGCACTGCTGAAGACCACCGACAACGGTTCCGTTCGTGCTGGGTCAGCGGCTCCAAGAGGTGGCGATGCGCTGGCTGCAGCCAAGGGAGGGATGGAGCGGCTGGGGTTGAAGCAGTTCTTGGAGGCAATCCCTGTACGGACGGCAAACTGGGTCCGGCATCACCGGCCCCGAGACCTGGCAGCAGCGGTGACCCTCGCCGAAGACCACCTGGCAGTGGCCGGAACCCATACTGCGCGAACCGAGGAGGAGGTATCGCCGGTCACAAGGCGCTGCGCAAGTGACTCTCCCTCTGTTCTTTCTCCGCAGGTCCCGGCGGCTGTTTATACGGTACACGGCAGGCGTGCTGGAGGCATGGGCGTCCCGGTCACGTGCGTCAGGGACCTCCGCGGGTGGAGGTGAGGCAGGTGATCTGGGTGGCCGGCCCTCCGTTGCCCTCCCCCGGCCCGGGTGAGACGTACTGTATACCGGTAAGGATACAAGAGGGTACATACTGAGCGATAGTGGATTCGGGCTGCGAGCAGTCCATGATCCACCAGAACCTCGTTCGACCCGGGGCTTTGAGGCAGGCATTACGGGTGATAATTAGATGTGTTCAGTACCCTGTGGTGCCAGTAGAAATTTTGTATAATGGGCAAAAGCATAGTGTCAAGGTTGTTGTAAGTGCGCACCTTATGCACCCCGTAATTTTGGGTACAAATTGGCCGGGGTTTAACCATTTAGTGACACAATTTGTAGGGGTGCGTTCATGGTCCATAGGAAAGGGGAATATCCACGCGGTTCTCAGCGGAAACGCTGGTTCATCCGACACTGCCGAGGGGGAACCGGCGGGGGCTTCGCGGGCCGTGACACTCAGACAGGAGAGGAAATCACCCAGTTGTTGGTGCCGAAATGCCGTCGGGAAATTATTTTCCAGACGGCGCACTTCAACCCCATGGCTGGCCACATGGGGTATGATAAGACACTCAATCGGGTAATGGTCCGATTCTATTGGCCGGGCATCCGGGCAGACGTGCGCCGCTGGTGTGCTGCCTGCCCGGACTGCCAGCTAGTCAATCTGGCGGCCACTCCCAAGGCGCCCTTGCGACCATTACCACTCATGGAGGTCCTCTTCGAAAGAATTGGTATGGACCTCATCGGACCATTCCACCTAAGCACACGGGGTATATCGCTTTGTGCTAGTCCTGGTGAATTACGCAACTCGTTATCCCTAAGCAGTGCCGCTGTGCTCCATCTCCGCAATGAGTGTAGCGCAAGCATTGTTTCAGGTCATCTCTCGAGTCGGAATCCCGAAAGAGATTCTGACTCACCAGGGCACGTCCTTTATGTCACGCATGATAAAGGAACTATACGGATTATTGGGAATTAAAGTGATCCGCACCAGTGTATACCACCCGCAAACTGACGGGCTGGTGGAGCGGCTAAATAAGACGCTGAAAACCATGATCCGTAAGTTTACGCACGAGGACAAACCAAATTGGGATAAATGGTTAGAGCCCCTACTGTTTTCAATGCGGGTGGTACTACCCCAGGCCTCCACAGGGGTTGCCCCTTTCGAATTATTATATAGCAGGAAGCCGCACGGGGTCTTTGACATAATTACAAAAAGCTGGGAGGAGGGTCCAAGCTCCAGCAAAAACGAAATGCAATATGTAATAGACCTGCGAGCAAAACTCCACACGGTGGGGCACTTGTCACGCAAGAATTTGCTCCGGGCCCGCGCTTGTATAACAGGGGGGCTCAGCTAAGGTGATTTTCACCGGGAGAAAAAGTGCTTGAGTTAACTTACAACTTCCAGCTCGAAATTACTCGCCAGATGGCAAGGACCCTTTGTGGTCACACGGCAAGTGGGTGATGTAGATTATGAGGTCCGGCGCTTGGAGGCACGCAAATTTACCATATTAACCTCCTGAAGGCATGGTGACGGTGGTTGAGGAGGAGGAGGAGTTCGGGCCAGAGATCCCGCGCTCTGCCCTGCCCTCCCCCTTCCTCTGTGATAATCAGCTCACGTTAGCGCAGAAAGCAGATGTTGCCAAGCTGCAGCACTGCTTTTCTGATGTGTTCCCCCCTTGGCCCGGCCGCACGAACCTCATCCAACATCACATTGAGACCAGCCCGGGTGTTACGGTGTGGTCTCGGCCCTACAGGCTCCCCGAACACAAAACGCAAAGTGGTTCGGGAGGAATTAAAATCCATGCTGGAGTTGGGGGTAATAGAAGAGTCACACAGTGCGTGGTGCAGCCCCATAGTTCTGGTAGGGAAGAAGGATGGGTCTGTGCGGTTCTGTGTGGATTACCGCAAGGTAAATGTGGTGTCACGGCTTGACGCTTACCCAATGCCCAGGGTCGACGAGCTCCTGGATCGGTTGGGCACTGCTCGCTTTTTTACGACACTGGATTTGACCAAGGGCTACTGGCAGATTCCCTTGTTGCCAGAGTCCAAGGAAAAAACGGCCTTTTCCACTACGGAAGGTTTATACCAATTTGTGACACTTCCATTTGGCTTGTTCGGTGCGCCCGCCACGTTCCAGCGTCTCATGGACCGGGTACTGCGCCCTCACGCTGCATACGCGGCCGCCTACCTGGAGTGGCGGCTGGGAAGAACACATGCGGCGCGTGGGGGCAGTGCTTGAGGCTCTAAGGCAGGCGGGGCTCACCGCCAACCCGGCGAAGTGTGCAGTTGGCCGGAGTGAAGTACAGTATTTGGAGTTCCACTTGGGAGAGGGGCAGGTGCAGGGAAGTACAGTATTTGGAGTACCACTTGGGAGGAGGGCAGGTGCGCCCGCAGGTAGACAAAACAGCGGCAATTGCGGCCTGCCCAACCCCCAAGACGAAAAAAGAGGTGAGGCAGTTTTTGGGTCTGTCAGGTTACTACCGGAGGTTTATCCCCCGGTTTGTGGACCTGACCAGCCCACTAACTGACCTCACCCGAAAGGGTGCTCCAGATCTGGTCCAGTGAACGGAGCACTGCCAGCAGGCGTTTGAGAGAGTTAAAAAGGCCCTCTGCGAGGAGCCGGTCCTTCACATGCCTGATTTTTCTCTCCCATTTTGTCTGCAGGCTGACGCGTCGGGCAGAGGACTGGGAGCGGTTTTGTCCCAGCAGGGCGAGGGCGTCGACCGCCCCATCCATTACATCAGCCGGAAGCTCTCCGACCGGGAGGCGAGGTACAGCACCGTGGAGAGGGAGTGCCTCGCCATCCGGTGGGCGGTCGGGGCCCTCCGGTACTACCTCCTGGGGCGCTCATTCAGTCTCTGCTCGGACCACAAACCCCTCCAGTGGCTCCACCGCATGAAAGATGCCAACGCGCAGATCACTCGTTGGTATCTAGCTTTACAACCCTACAATTTTAGAGTGATCCACAGACCAGAGCCGCAGAAGGCTGTGGCCGACTTCCTCTCCCGCTCCCTCAAGGGGGGGGGGGGGGGACGGCTTCCCGGCCTGCGTCTGGCGCTGAAGGTATGTGGAGGGGGGCGTGGCCTGCGGGCCTGCAGCGAGGCGGGGTGTGCCAGGACCGGCCTCGAAGTCAGCGACAGGTGCGTAGATTGCCCACCTGGGCCTTGTTATCTAATCACCTGTCGCTCTGTATAAGCAGCGACCGGGAGGAGAGACGTTTTTGGAGCACGAGCCAGAGCGAGAACGGAAGAACACAACTGCTGAAAAGCAACCCAGAGACTTAATACGCAAAATAAAACTGTATTTTAAACCATGAAACGGGCTCGCCTAGAGATGCTTTGTGGTCAGGAGGACCCACTGGAAGGCAGTTTCCAGAGATAAATATTTCTAACTGTTACGGACAACCACTATTTATTTTCTTGATTTCTCTTAGTGTCTCTTACTCGCAGTGGCGGGCCGGGCATTTTCCACCTAGGCCTTCAGTGATGTCCGACTTCAATGATTACCTCTCAAAATATCATCATTGATGTCACCACATTACTACACAAAAACACATTTACGCAGTACTTCGTATTGAATCACCTCAACAGTGTACAAAACAGGTTATTTTCTGGGGCATTTAAAAATCAAAAAAGTTGCATCAGCAATTAAAACATATCTTATGTGGTACTGTCAACATTAAAAGCTGCAAAAAACATAGTAAATGTAAACAAATAAAATATTTGAACTCACATTTCGTAGCACCCATTCAACGTCGTATAAGCCAGTGGTACCGCTCGTATTCGGTTGATTCGAGTGGAAGTGACGGGTATTTCCCCGTTTCATCGCCAGAACAGCTGAGCTAGCTTCCCGGTTGCCAGACATAGTCTCTCAAGATGTACGTTTGTAGTTTCTCCTTAAATATCCTTCTTGAAAATGCCCTTGCAAATATATATCTGCCACCTAATCAATGTTTTGTTCTCCTTCTTGAGCTCTCGGCAATACGAAATATCCAAAGCCTCTCATGTTATGAGCCTGCACTCGTCTTATAAAAAAACGTTGTAGATTAGGCGGCAACAATTTGTTAAATGCTTTCTATAAGATTATTAATTTATTATATTTAACAAGGTCATCAAATTTGAGCAACTTTGATTGCATAAACAGATTATGAGTTTGTTCTAAATAACCAACGTTGTGAATGATCCGCACTGCTCTTTTCTGTAATATGATCAGAGGATAATTTGTGTTGTGGTAAGTATTCCCCCATACTTCAACACAGTATGTAAGGTATGGCAGTACCAAGGTGCAGTATAGAGTACGGAGTGCATTTTCATTGAGGTATAGTTTTGCCTTGTTTATAATTGAGAGGCTTTTGGAGATTTTTGTTTTAATGTGTCTGACATGAGGTTTCCACATTATCTATCAACTGTATGTGCCCGTTCACTTACAGTGCATGGACGCCCGTATTGTTGATTCTGAAGGCCCCCGGGCAGATTTGGTACAGCATGGCAACATAAGCTAGCTGAATTCGGATTGGATAAAAACTCTATAACCTAAAAACAACAACACTGGCTGGAAGGAGCATAATATGACATAAAGGGAATATGAATAATTTTAGATATTTAAGGAACGTAAATAAAAAAATATTTTTATCTTTAATTATGATCCTGATTTCTGGTGATGACGGCACACCACTGCTTAGTCGCCATTTGAAATTAATATAGTTTTGTGTCATGTTTTTCTGAATTAACTTAAAGAACTGAATGACTAGTGCTTCAATAATTTTTCGTAGGTGTTGTATATTTGTCTACATATTTACATAACACGTTAACATGTTTTAATAATTTGAATAAAAGTAAACATCAGAAAAACTAAAGATTTTTAAAAATGTTTTGGGATAGAAAAAAAACAAAGATGTCAATTCTGCATTTGCATGTTTTATAGAGGTTAAATCATGGAGTCGATTAGTTCTTTTCCATGACTTGCCCCCTGGGACATCTTGGGTCTGAACTGCAGGGCTGTAAACTTTTACAGGTCATAAATCATATTGTCATGAATCAATGGGTGTATTCAATGACACATACGTCAAAATCAACAACACACTCAGTTTATCCACATGATGACCAACGTATAATAACATTTCATTTGCATGTGCATGTCTTTGTTCGGACCATCTTTGAAATGACTCTGAATCAAGCGCTGATAAAAAAAAAGTGCGAGTGTTTTGTCTCTGGCTCCTCTGCTCAACATCACCAAGTGTTGCAGCAGTTTCCCGGAACCTAATAGGACCTAAATCTAATAACCTTATGGAAGTATCATTGGTGTTGATATACTTGTGGACAAAAGAGCTTTGTCTTTGGTTCAGGTCGTGTACAACCCGAGAGTCTGCAGTATATTTAATGTTGTGACAAGATCTTTGTTGCTGCCACAGGAGATTGTTTTGACTGTTTCTAGAGTGCAAGTCTTTCACAAGATTTATAAACAATCTTTGATTGATTGATTGAAGGCTTCTGTTGTTAAATGTCTGAAAAGATCATCTCCAATGAAAATGACTCTTTGTGGCTCTGTCGTTTCAACCACTTTAAGGAATTTGAAACCAAGAAGAACATGAGTGCTCATATTAGCTTTCATACTTGGTTTTTTTTTTGGCAAATGTTCACCAATTTGTACTCAATTAATGTGTTCTCTTGAGGGTTGTAATGTTAACAGCTCCTCTTTTACAGACATTAGCCGGACTCACACAAACTACTTCTCGGGACGCAGTTCTAAAAACTACCCCACTCGAGTTTAGTTATAGAAACTAACCTTCCCCATAAAGACTTTTTCTTTTCACGTTCGCACGAGACTGGGGATATATATATATATATACAGTCATGGTGAAAAGTTTACATACACTTGTAAAGAACATAATGTCATGGCTGTCTTGAGTTTCCAATAATTTCTACAACTCTTATTTTTTTGTGATAGAGTGATTGAAGCACATACTTGTTGGTCACAAAAAACATTCATGAAGTTTGGTTCTTTTATGAATTTATTATGGGTCTACTGAAAATGTGAGAAAATCTGCTGGGTCAAAAGTATACATACAGCAATGTTAATATTTGCTTACATGTCCCTTGGCAAGTTTCACTGCAATAAGGCGCTTTTGGTAGCCATCCACAAGCTTCTGGCAAACTCCTGGTTGAATTTTTGACCACTCCACTTGACAAAATTGGTGCAGTTCAGCTAAATGTGTTGGTTTTCTGACATGGACTTGTTTCTTCAGCATTGTCCACACGTTTAAGTCAGGACTTCGGGAAGGCCATTCTAAAACCTTAATTCTAGCCTGATTTAGCCTTTCCTTTACCACTTTTGACGTGTGTTTGGGGTCATTGTCCTGTTGGAACACCCAACTGCGCCCAAGACCCAACCTCCGGGCTGATGATTTTAGGTTGTTCTGAAGGATTTGGAAGTAATCCTCCTTTTTCATTGTTCTATTTACTCTCTGTAAAGCACCAGTTCCATTGGCAGCAAAATAGGCCCAGAGCATAATACTACCACCATTATGATTGACGGTAGGTATGGTGTTCCTGGGATTAGAGGCCTCACCTTTTCTCCTCCAAACATATTGCTGGGTGTTGTGGTCAAACAGTTCAATTTTTGTTTCATCTGACATCCCATGGACAACTTCTGGAGGAAAGTTCTGTGGTCAGATGAAGCAAAAATTGTGCTGTTTGGTCTATATATATATATATATATATATATATATATATATATATATATATATATATATATATATATATATATATATAGGCCAAACAGCTATATATATATATATATATATATATATATATAGGCAAAACAGCTATATATATATATATATATATATATATATATATATATATATATGCCAATGAGTGAGTTTCTGTCTGGCCTTCATGGCATACTTCAATTAAAATGAGTTTATGGTTTCATTAAATCCTGCAAGAGAGTTGTGCCTGTGAAACGACTTGGTCCAGGCGACTTGCGCCTGCTCAGACCATCATAAACCGTTGCCAATGCTTCTGAAGGACATGGTGTCACCTGGAAAATATGGAGGTGGCTTTGGACGCGCTGCATGAGACACAAAAATAATGACTGTGTTTGATTAGTTGGTCAGAAAAGTTCCAAAACTGAAAAAAACATTGCATCAAAAACCAAAGACAGTCTGTATTTTTTAGATCAAAATTATTTTACAGTTTATTTTGTAATAATCACTCATGATTCACTACTGATTTGCCATTGAGTTAGTTAACTAATGGAACTAATAACACTGTTTGCATCATTAACCTGTATTTTTCAGCTTCAAAACAATTTGGAAAAAACAGGTTGTCTCATATTTGGGCCTTGAGATTTGTGTATGGCATCAAATGACTTGTGCCGCTTTTCCTCCTGTCACTCACACACAAGCAGCCACAACACAGAAACGCTGTGGAGGAAAGTGTCAAGTTAGCAAGCACCAAAGTAGAAGTTATGAAGCGGATTTCAGCAGAGTGATGATCTGGAATTCGGAATCATCAAGTAAAATATTAAACATCAAAAATAAAATCTGATAAATAAAAAAAGATTCTTAGATTAATGAAAAATATAATTGTATCTTTTTTATGCTTTTGATTGTGTCTTAATACAATAGGAATGAGATTTATTTGTCCCCACTCGTCACAATTTACCTGACACATGAAACTTGACAAATTGACGAGTGCACTATCAACTTTAGCCGCCAGTAGGCAGTAGAGTGTTGAGTATCTTAAAATGTGTTTTGTGGCAATTCCAACTTTGACCACAGCGTCAGTTGCTATGTAGCGTGGCACTTCCCATCATTTTCAGCAGACTGTATTGCAAAATGAATAACTCCCCTCTTCATCACACAGGTGATCCACCCAGGGTTCTGGCCATTTGAATCCCTTCCCTACTGTAAATATTCTTCTGAAAATGTCTTGAAAAAGAAAGGTTGTCTTATACGTGGGCAAGTATGGTATTTTTCTTCTTACTTCTTACTTATGAAGAAAGTGTACAAAGTAAATCACACATCTATCCATTTTTCTTAGATGTCAACATTGTGTATGTGCTGAAAGATTAATTTATGGTTGTTTATCAAAACATAACTATAGATGTCAACATTGTGTATGTGCTGAAAAATTCATTTATGATTGTTTATCAAAATATAACTATAGATGTCAACATTGTGTATGTGCTGAGAGATTCATTTATGATTGTTTATCAAAATATAACCATGTATGTCAACATTGTGTGCGTGCTGAAAAAATCATTTATGATTTGTTATCAAAATATAACGATATATGTCAACATTGTGTATGTGCTGAGAGATTCATTTATGATTGTTTATCAAAATATAACTATGAATGTCAACATTGTGTGCGTGCTGAAAGATTCATTTATGATTGTTTGTCAAAATATAACTATAGATGTCAACATTGTGTATGTGCTGAGAGATTCATTTATGATTGTTTATCAAAATATAACCATGTATGTCAACATTGTGTGCGTGCTGAAAGATTTATTTATGATTGTTTATCAAAAAATAACTATAGATGTTAACATTGTGTATGTGCTGAAAAAATCATTTATGATTGTTTATCAAAATATAACTATAGATGTCAACATTGTGTATGTGCTGAAAAATTCATTTATGATTGTTTATCAAAATATAACTATAGATGTCAACATTGTGTATGTGCTGAGAGATTCATTTATGATTGTTTATCAAAATATAACTATAGATGTCAACATTGTGTATGTGCTGAAAAAATCATTTATGATTTGTTATCAAAATATAACGATATATGTCAACATTGTGTATGTGCTGAGAGATTCATTTATGATTGTTTATCAAAATATAACTATGAATGTCAACATTGTGTGCGTGCTGAAAGATTCATTTATGATTGTTTATCAAAATATAACTATAGATGTCAACATTGTGTATGTGCTGAGAGATTCATTTATGATTGTTTATCAAAATATAACCATGTATGTCAACATTGTGTGCGTGCTGAAAGATTTATTTATGATTGTTTATCAAAAAATAACTATAGATGTCAACATTGTGTATGTGCTGAAAAAATCATTTATGATTGTTTATCAAAATATAACTATAGATGTCAACATTGTGTATGTGCTGAAAAATT
Source organism: Nerophis lumbriciformis (assembly GCF_033978685.3). Taxonomy (NCBI): domain Eukaryota; kingdom Metazoa; phylum Chordata; class Actinopteri; order Syngnathiformes; family Syngnathidae; genus Nerophis; species Nerophis lumbriciformis. Next base: position 29,363,255 of record NC_084570.2, read on the forward strand.
CATTTATGATTGTTTATCAAAATATAACGATAGATGTCAACATTGTGTATGTGCTGAGAGATTCATTTATGATTGTTTATCAAAATATAACCATGGATGTCAACATTGTGTGCATGCTGAAAGATGTATTTATGATTGTTTATCAAAATATAACTATAGATGTCAACATTGTGTATGTGCTGAAAAATTCATTTATGATTGTTTATCAAAATATAACTATAGATGTCAACATTGTGTATGTGCTGAAAAATTCATTTATGATTGTTTATCAAAATATAACGATAGATGTCAACATTGTGTATGTGCTGAGAGATTCATTTATGATTGTTTATCAAAATATAACCATGGATGTCAACATTGTGTGCGTGCTGAAAGATTTATTTATGATTGTTTATCAAAATATAACTATAGGTGTCAACATTGTGTATGGGCTGAAATATTAATTTATGATTGTTTATTAAAATATAACTATAGATGTCAACACTGTGTATGTGCTGAAAGATCTATTTTTGATTGTTTATCAAAATATAACTATCGATGTCAACATTGTGTACGTGCTGAAAGATTCATTTATGATTGTTTATCAAAATATAACTATAGATGTCAACATTATGTATGTGCTGAAAGATTCATTTATGATTGTTTATCAAAATATAACTCTATGTGACGGGACAGCGGGAGAAGAAGAAGGCAGAGAGGCGATGACGTCGTTAGCTGTCAGCGTGTTTATTAACAGCTCCATATGTGAGTGCGGTGGGTGATTAAACCAAAGAGATGCATTGTGACTATGTGTGAGTATTATATGTGTGTGGTTACCAAAGGGTGTTGAGGGTACGTGTTGAGATCGAGACGAAAGTCCAATAAGGGCAAGGCAGGCTCGAGAGTCGGAATGCAAGCGGATGGTCGAGGACAGGAGCGAGGCGTCGTGGTCAGTGGGCAGGCGTGAGGTCGAAATCCAGGAAGGCAAGGGGAAATCCACAGGGGGTACAGGGAGACGAGACACATTGCTGTACGACAAGGAAGGGCGACAGGAAGCTGGAGGACGACACAACATGAGAGACAATGAACACGATGGGAAGAGGGCACAGGGAGAGAGTATGCACATGCGAGAAAGCTAGAGACGTGTGGGCTTACTGTACGAGAAGCTACGTTCTGGCACCGGATCTCAAGACGCGCTGGCTTATGAAGGCTGGTCGCTCATCACGGGCAGGTGCGTTGATTGCAGATATCATGCAGCCATTTATGATTGTTTATCAAAATATAACTATAGATTTCAACATTGTGTATGTGCTGAAAGATTAATGTATGATTGTTTATCAAAATATAACTATAGATGTCAACATTGTGTATGTGCTGAAAGATTAATTTATGATTGTTTATCAAAATAAAACCATAAATGTCAACATTGTGTATGTGCTGAAAGATTAATTTATGATTGTTTATAAAAATATAACTATATATGTCAACATTGTGTATGTGCTGAAAGATTCATTTATCATTTTTTATCAAAATATACTTATAGACGTCAACATTGTGTATGTGCTGAAAGAGTCATTGGATTGTTTATTAAAATATAACTATAGATTCAACATTGTGTATGTGCTGAAAGATTCATTTATGTTCATCAAAATATAACTATAGATGTCAACATTGTGTGTGTGCTGAAAGATTCATTTATAATTGTTTATCAAACTATAACTATAGATGTCAACATTGTGTATGTGCTGAAAGATTAATTTATGATTGTTGTCTTTGGTAAAAACCTAACCCTTTGAGGTTTTGGTCACATTTGCTTTCTTTTGTTTAGAGTTGCCGAGTTGGTGCTTTTCGAAACACTTGTAGCAATTATTTGTGTAAGAAATACAAATAATATCAACCTAATATTTCAGTAGGAAATGATAAACGTTAAAAGTATATCAAACAAACCTTTAACAAAGTGATCAATGCAAACTTGTGCATTCTTTGACGCTGCTCCCTTGAGCTGGAGTGTGAGCGGCATGCTTTTTTCGTCGTCGTTTCATAAAATGTTGCACTCTTCCTCCCTTTTTGATAACCTCTCGTGGAACTCTGAAGAAAATCGTACAGCCGAGCATAGGGCATTTTTTTTCGAGAAAGGCTAAATAGCGCCTAGTACCCATTGAGAACCAAGCTAGCTTGACCCCCACACATATTTAATAGGTGGGACATGAGCTGGACGTGGCGTCAGTAACATCCTAGCAATTGTCTTACAGTAGAAGGCTAATCTAGCTACAAAACCAATTGAGCTAACATTGCGTATTGTATTTTTCACATATTTCTAACCTACTGTTAGTACTTAAAAATGATAGTCACCAAGCCTGCCAGTAAAAGTAAAACTTTTTGTGAAAGTTTGTGGGAAACAGGACTCTTCTTTGTACACACTCAAAGCGACTTTTTCATAGTTGAAAGCACAAAACTGTTCGGGTAGATTTGTACTATATATGGATAATCTGCTGAGGTCACACTTGAACAAAATTCCAAACTAAGTCTGAATGATTGTTTTATAAATATCCCCACAATTTTATTTCAAATTAGTCAGATCACAAATAAACATAAGCAGGTACCAACAGGTAGGAAAAGTCGGTTTTGCACAACAGGGCACCTTTAAGACCGTATGACAAGTATTAAGTGTTTAACGGTCTTCAAGTCCCTGGTCAACATTCGTAGACGACATTCAAATCCCTGCTCTGCAGCCGGGGATGTTAGTACAAGTGAGTCAGTGTCTTCCCAGGGCGTGCTACTGAGTATTGCCAGTCTTAAATGTCCGTTACATATACTCCCAGCTCAGTTGAACCACTACTTGAAGAAATGAGACAGCATGTCACACTCGGTGTCCAAGGAAAAACATGGTGAAGTTGGAAACCCACAGGAAAAATGCTTAAGAATGACAATGATGTTGGGTTTTATTATCAACGCGTGTTCAAATGTGAATACTTTCGATCACTCTCAGACAGTCGACCCAGTCAGACGGGGGCTCTCGGTAGGACATCCTGTTGCCGTCCAGTCGCAGGGTCTTCAACCTGGAGTAGCTCGGGGGGCCCACTTCTCTGCAGAAATTGGTCAAGTTGAGCTCTAAAGTAAACGCAAGAGATGCCATGAAGGAGAGTAGCAGACAGCTCTGCGTTCTTTACTAGTTCAAAAAGCGTCGGGTTGGCGCCGTGTTCTGTGTGTTCGTTCGAGAAAATACTTCCTCTAGCGAACACACGGTAGCCTCTGTTTGGCTTTAAATGGAGCACCATCACACACTCCCAGAAACATACATAAATACATACATACCTACACAAGTACAGTACATACATACACAAATACAGTACATACCTACGCACTCAAAGTTCATACATACACACGCACATTCACTGTACAAACATACATATACACATACATGTACATATACATTCACTGTACAAACATACATATACACATACTGTACATATACATTCACAGTACAAGCATACTGTACATACACACATACTGTACATATACATTCACTGTACAAACATACATACACACATACTGTGCATATACATTCACTGTACAAACATACTGTACATACACACATACTGTACATATACATTCACCGTACAAACATACATACACACATACTGTACATATACATTCACTGTACAAACATACATACACACAGACTGTGCATATACCAAATTTGGCCCGCCGTGTAATTCCGGGGGTGTATATAGCAGCCCGGAAGAGTTAGAGCTGCATGGGGTTCTAGGTATTTGTTTTGTTGTGTTTATGTTGTGTTACGGTGCGGATGTTCTCCCGAAATGTGTTTGTCATTCTTGTTTGGTGTGGATTCCCAGTGTGGCGCATATTTCTAACAGTGGTAAAATTATTTATACGGGCACCCTCAGTGTAACCTGTATCACTGTTGGTCAAGTATGAATTGCATTCACGTGTGTGTGCGTACAGAAGCCGCACATATCTTGTGACTGGGCCGGCACGTTGGATGAAAAGCAGACGTGACGACAGCTCGTAAAGGACTTTAAACGCAGTGCCTTTTAGGCACGCCCCCAAGACTGTGGTCCGGGTGAACTACGAGATATAATGACTGATGAACAACTTTGTTCGATAATGAAGGTTGCCTCAGCTCAAAGCCTGAGCCCCGACAATAATGAACTAGCATCCAAGAAAAGATGCCGGATATCAGATTAGATCAGTGTGTTACAAACTGAGCAGTTTAAAGTCCTGAATGGTTGGTTTATTCACTGTTATTTTATTTTATAATTTATTAGCCTGTGGAAAAAGTTAATGTTGATATTTACTTCAGAAGGCTGCAAATAGAAAAGAGGCATTACATTTTTATTTAAATTGTATTTGATATGCCATTGATATTTTTTTATTATTATTATCATTATTTAAAACTCGATTTTGCATGTCACTACAAAGTTATATAAGCCTTGCTTGTTCAACATTCAATGCAAAACTTGTTTGGGTCCCTATTAAAAGGTTAATTTGTTCAACCTTGGCCCGTGGCTTTGTTCAGTTTTAAATTTTGGCCCACTCTGTATTTGAGTTTGACACCCCTGCCCTATGGGGAACTGGGTAACACATGGCACACTGACAAAGCTTAACCTATTGTTACTATAACAATCTACAAGGTTAATACAGTTTGCATCTTTCTTCCCCTCCATTTATCTGCTTTCTTTTGTATTTCAAAGTATCATTGCATATATATATTGTTGCATTTGAAACAATTGTATTGTTGATAATAGAAGTAATTATTATTCATTATCAATATTGCTATTTCTATTGGTATTTGTATTGATCCATTTGTAGTATAATTATGTTCATTGTCATTTCTGTATTATTATTTACTTCACTAACTGCTTCTTTGCTATCACTTTTACTATCATATTTGTACATATCGTGTTTGACAATGCTGTTCTGTTGTTGTTGTTGTGTTTGTTATTGTTATTGTTGTGTTTGTTGTTGTTGTCTCTCTGTCTTACCCCCCCTCTTGTCCCCGCAATTTTCCCCTCTGTCCTCCTTTTTTTCTCTTTTTATCCCCTCCTGCTCCGGCCCGGCTGCACCAAATGATAATATAAATACATTTAATAAAGTCAAACACAAATAAGGCAACAAAATAAGTATCCTACACTTCTCTTTTATGAAATAAATTATGTACAGCAAATATAGATCATCAACAATATGATTTGCCTCAATAGCTGGAAAGAACAACATTAAACAAATAAAATAAATGGAGCAACATCAAACATGTATTCATACACACACAAACACCCACATCACTGCTAAAGTTTCACCTAACTTTACCATAACAATGTCAAAGGTTAATAGAGTTTGCTCGTTTTCCTTTACTTTTCTAATGTATTGTTGCATCTGAAACAATTCTAATGTTAAAAATAAAGGTAATTAATAATATTATTAGTTATTAGGGTTGCACGGTATACCGGTTCTAGTATAGTATCGCAGTACTAATGAATCAAAAACGGTATTATACTGTTTGAAAGGTACCGGTTCCCCATTTAAAAAAAAAAAAATACAATTAACTGGCATTATGGTGCGTCATCTCGTCATAGCATTGCTGGTTTTACGAGCAGAGGAGCATGTTCGGCAGCGCGCACACACGGAGTACTTACAAGCAGACAGTGTGTAGACAGAAAAGGGAGAACGGACGCATTTTGGCCTAAAAACTGACGACAAAAGTGAAGTTATAACACTGAAACGCCCTCAGGAAGAATATCTTTAAGACATAGCTAGCAAGCTAGCAGCTAACGTCCATCCGCAGTCGGCAGTGTTTTAGCTACTTCTAAATCACCAATCCCCGGTTCCATGGTGACAATTAAAGTAAGTTTCTTACAAGTATCATCCCTGCAGGACGAGGAATAGCTAAACATGCTTCACTACACACTGTAGGAGGATACAATAACTAACCGCTAACAGCAAGCTAGCACCCCTGAATGTAAACAAATACCATTGGTGGATCTACACCCGACATCAACTGTAATGATATCAAGTACAATAGCGTATCTAGTCGATAGTACTATGATTACATCGATTTTTTTCTTTTTTTTAAAATTCATAATATGTTTATAAACTCAGGAAATACGTCCCTGGACACATGAGGACTTTGAATATGACCAATGTATGATCCTGTAACTACTTGGCGTCGGATCGATACCAAAATGTGTGGTATCATCCAAAATTAATGTAAAGTATCAAACAACAGAAGAACAAGTGCTTATTACATTTTAACAGAAGTGTAGATAGAACATGTTAAAATAAAAAATAAGCAGATATTAACAGTAAATGAACAAGTGGATTAAAAATAATTTTTTACGGTTTGTCCCTCATTAGGTTGACAAAATAATAGAATATAAATGACACTATATGTTACTGCATACGTCAGCAGACTAATTAGGGGCCTTTGTTTGTTTACTTACTACTAAAAGACAAGTTGTCTAGTATGTTCACGATTTTATTTCAGTACAAAATTGCAATAATAAACATATGTTTAATGTACCCTAAGATTGTTTGTTAAAATAAAGCCAATAATGCCATTTTTTGTAGTCCCCTTTATTTAAAAAAAGTATTGAAATACATTTTGGTACCGGTACCAAAATATTGGCATCGGGACAACCCTAGTAGTTGTCAATATTGTTATTTCTATTTATTTCTATTGTTCCATCTGAAGTGCAATATTGTTCGTTGTCATTATTGTGTCATTCCTATATTTTTGTATTATATTACTCAAAAAGTGGAGCACCATCTTTTCTCACTTATTATTTGAGTCATAATGCTGCTCTCAGCCAGACTGGAGCTGCTAGGTGTGTGTTGGAGTGTTTTGCTTTTTTTTTTTTTTTTTACCACAGCCAAAACTGCTTCCCAATTTGTACCATGACCAAGCGTTTTGATAGTGTTCTAGGTCAGACTGGTGGAGCAAGGTTTAGATAGAGGAAAGAGGAGATTGGAAAGTAGAACAACATGTGCTTCTCCCTCATCCGGCTCTGTTTTCTCTAAAACCGTGTCAGATGTCTTCATACCAATCTCCCTTTTTCTTTTGCTAACCTACTTTTTCTCCGTGATAACATTGCCCCTCCCCTGTAGCGCAGCCATCCGCCCAGCCCCTCCCTCCTTGACGGAGCCTCCACCCAAGCTCCGTCCTGGTCTGAGCAACTTCCCAATCAAAGTCAATAGCTTTGTTATGATAGACAGCCAAAACCCACATAATGAAATCATAACCGTATTTTAGTGTTTACATGGTTTACTTATTAAATAACTGCTTGATTGTCCTGAGTCGGGACCCGGGGTGGACCGCTCGCCTGTGTATTGGTTGGGGACATCTCTGCGCTGCTGACCTGTCTCCGCTCGAGATGGTCTCCTGCTGGCCCCACTATGAACTGGACTCTCACTACTATGTTAGATCCACTATGGACTGGACTTTCACAATATTATGTCAGACCCACTCGACGTCCATTGCATCCGGTCTCCTCTAGAGATCGGATGCGGTCCTCTCCAAGGTTTCTCATAGTCATTCACATTGACGTCCGAATGGGTTGTGAGTTTTTCCTTGCCCTATGTGGGCTCTGTACCGCAGATGTTGTTATGGCGTAGAGACACTTGTGATTTAGGGCTATATAAATAAACATTGATTGATTGATTGAAGGTGGTCTGTTGTCGCGGTTTTAGCGTTCTGCCATGAATTACTCTGACACAGCAGACAACAACATACGCACATGTACACGATAGCAATATTGAACAACAAATCAATGATTGAAGTGACGAACTCGCCATCCAAACAATACCCCGTTTGTTGACAGCCATGGAAGCACGTTCAATCTCTTTATTAAGCAGAGGCAACACAATCCGGTGAAAAGATTCAAAGGAGTTGGCGAACTGCTAACTGCTAAAGCTAACAAACGGCTCCGTTGAAACCCTCGATGACGTTACTTGGCAAAAGGCCCCGCCTTTTAAAAGCACAGACACACGCAACTGCAAATGCCAGATATTTAAACTTTTTTAAAGTAACGTATCAATTACTTTCTCTAGTAATTAATAACATTTATTTAAGACTAATTCCGTATGTCATTTTTGTAAAGTAACGAGTAACTATTGTGGGAGTTTTTCAGCATTATCTTGCTCATTATGCCTTTTTTTTACGACACCCTAGGCCAGAGGTGTCCACAAATAATGTTTTAACAGCTCATGGCACAATCTATGAATACTATTACAGCAAAAAGCACGTAAAAAAGTGTAATAAAAGAGCAAATCGGTGAAATTTAAAGAGAAAATGTTTTAATGTAAACTCTAATAACACAAAGTTGTCATGCAGGCTGTTTTTTTCCCTTTAAAGCTGTAATTGCTCAAAATAATAATGAGGAACCAAAATCCATCCATCCATCCATTTTCTACCGCTTGTCCCGTTCGGGGTCGCGGGGGTGCTAGAGCCTATCTCAGCTGCATTCGGGCGGAAACAATGTTATGACTTATTGACCTATTTATTCAAGGCTCCAAATACTTCACATCAAATATTTAAATTTGTTGGGGAACATTTGTCAAAGGCCCTATTTTGTGTGTTTGCCATAAAAAAATTTGTTTTTAAAAGTAAAAAGGGCACTAAACAAAAAACATTAAAAAAAAAACAGTCAGCAACATCCCAGCAGTTGTCTTACAGTAGAAGGCTAATCTAGCTACAAAACTATTTCAGCTGACATTGCATCTTGTATCATTCACATATTTCTAACCAAGTGTTAGTACCTACCGTTTCACTGCTATAAATCATAGTCACCAAGCCTGCCAGTAAAAGTAGTTTTTTTCGAAAAATCCATCTTTTTGTGAAAGTTTGTGGGAAGCAGGAATCTTCTTTGCACACACAAGGCACACAGGCACAAGAATGTTTGGGTAAATTTCTACCATATATGGATAACCTGCTGATGTCACACTTGAACAAAATTCCAAATGAACCGTTTGGAGGAAGTCTGAAGGATTGTTTTATAGATATCCCCACAATTTTATTTCAAATTGTTGGCACTGAAAAGGGCATTAAACAAACAAACAGAAAACACTAACAAAAAAATATATATAATTGAGGGATGGATCTGAGGTTGCTCTTGAGCACAGGTGTCAAACAGATGTGGCCCGCTACTTCATTTTAATTGGCCCTACAAAGCCCACAAATAAGTTGTATCAAATAACTTTCATTACTAAATGTAATGTTTCTTAAAAATATATATGTACTCTATGTAATTGCAAATTATGTTAACTTAAATATTGTCTAATTATGCAAAAATATGTTATCAAACATTCAAAGAAATAATAGTAATGATTACAAAGCAAGTTATCCATCAAATTGTGCAATGTAAAAGTAGCAATAGATTTCATGGTAAAATTGTGAAATTTACTGTGGTTTTTACAGCATTTTTCTCTGAATGAAAAAAACTGTACTTATTTTACTGTAATAAACTGTGGTGCCGTTTTGGTATTTACAGTAATACACTGAAAAAATCTACAGTTGTTGATTTGCGGTGAAAAAACAAACAAACTGGCAGCTCAGGTGCCCAAATTTTACTGTAAAATTGCAGTCTTTTTTATTTACAGTAAAAAAAAAAAAGAAGTACATTTTACAGTAAAATTCTGGCAACTGAGCTGCCTTTTTTTTCAACCATAAAAACAGCAGTACTGTTTTTCCATTTACAGTAAAATACAGTAAATTTTGAGGTGAAATTATTGCAATTTACCATATTTTTTTAGACTTTTTTTTATTTATTTATTTTTTAATCTCTACTAATAAAATGCAATAAAAAATGGTGTAATAATAGTATTCACTGTTAGAAGCGGCCCTCTGGGGCCAAACATAACTGCGTAACTTTGGCCCTCAGTGAAAACGACTTTGACACCTCTGTTCTAGAGATTTAAGCGTTGAAAGTAAAAAATAAGAATAATATTGTATGACTTCTTTAATATGAGTGTGGCCCTTTTTCATTATTAACAAGAAGTCAAAAATGCTACTAACTGATAGTTCGTCCCACAGTGTTTCTATTTACGTCATTATTTAATAACAGTTACTTTCAATAGTAACGGGTAATCTAATTGATTACTTTTCGGTCCGTTACAACGCCGTGTGCGATAGCGTGATGTAACGTGTCACGCTACTTATGATGTGGTTTCATGTCGACAAAAAGACAGTGTCATAAGTGCAGGAAAATATCGTTTTACTGGTGAAAGCAACAAGCAGTATCGCACTAAAATTAATTTGATATCAAACAGGATGAGGCACCATTACACTGTGACACAGCAGACAACAACACACGCACACAATGGGAGTAATGAACAACAAATCAGTGATTGAAGTGACAAACTCGCCATCCAAACAATACCCTGTTTGTTGACAAGAAGGTACGACAGCCATGGAAGCAAATTCAATCTCTTTATTAAGCAGAGGTGACACAATCCGGTGAAAAGATTAAAAAGAGCTGGCTAACTGCTAAAGCTAACAAACACAGCTCCGTTGAAACCCTCGATGACATCGCACGTAACTTGGCAACAGGCCACACCTTTTAAAAGCACAGACACACGCCCACTGCTCTATATGAAACATCCATCCAATGCAAATGCCAGATATTTAAACGTTCTTTTAAGTAACGTATTCATTACTTTCCCTAGTAATTAATAACATTAATTTAAGAGTAATTCCATTTGTGATTCAATATTTGAACTATAGTTAATTACTTTTTGAAAGTAATTTTCAGAACACTGTCCTCCGACAAACAAGACTCTAAACTTTTCCGGCAAAGACGAGTGACTGGCTTGAAAAGTGTCCAGGTGATCATTAGCAGCAGGTGAAAAACATAATAGCAATCGCCCCCAGGTGATGAAGACGGCACTAAGAAGCAGTGTGAAGCTTGTGCAGGGAACACACAACCAGAACAGGAAGTGGAACAAAATAAGAGCACAAGAAAGGAAATTAACACAAACAGCCAAAAATGTAACAAAGAACAGCTTGACCTAACCGATTGTAACTAGTTGGTTGAGTTAGTTAGGTGGTTGAGTTAGTTAGGTGGTTGAGTTAGTTAGTTGGTTTAGTTAGTTTGTTAGTTGGTTTTAGTTAGTTGATTGGTTGGTTGAGTCAGTTGGTTTAGTTAGTTAGTTAGTTTGCTATTTGGTTTAGTTAATTGGTTTAGTTAGTTCATTGGTTTAGTTGGGTTAGTTAGTTGGTTGAGTTAGTGTCTTGGTTTAGTTAGTTTGGCAGTTGGTTAAGTTCGTTCATTGAGTTAGTTAGTTGGTTGAGTAAGTTAGTTTGTTGGTTGGGTTAGTTTGTTAGTTGGTTTAGTTAGTTAGTTGGTATAGTTTGTTTGTTGGTTGTTTTAGTTAGTTGTTGAGTTAGTTGGTTAGTTGGTTAAGTTAGTTAGTTTAGTTAATTGCTCATGGGTTTAGTTTGTTGGTTTGGTCAGTACATTCAGTTAGTTAGTTGATTCAACTTGTTGGTTGGGTTAGGTAGTTGGTTGAGTTAGTTAGTTGGTTTATTTAGTTGGTTGGTTTAGTTAGGTTGGTAGTTGGTTTAGCTTGTTAGTTGGTTAGCTAGTTAATTAATTAATTACTTAGTTAGTTAATTCGTTATTTGGTTGGCTGGCTAGTTAGTTGGTTGTTCAGTTTAAGTATATAGTTAGTTAGTTAGTTAGTTAGTTAGTTAGTTAGTTAGTTAGTTAGTTAGTTAGTTAGTTAGTTAGTTAGTTAGTTGTTTTTGTTCGTTTGTAGTTTGGGCTGATATTAATGAAACTTTTAGTAGATGTCAGAAATGGGATAAAGAACAACTGATTACATTTAGGGGATCATTCTTTCTTTACATTGACTTATTTGATACAACTGACATGTATTCACTCCATTTCCTTCAATCGTTATTGGGAGATTCTAGTTTGGGCTCACATGTGTTAATTAAAGTGTGTGTGTGTGTGTGCAAGTATTAACTTTGCTTGCTTACCTCGAATGTCATTGGCTTCCAGATAGAAGTGCTGCAGGGTGGTGGGCACTGTGGGTATGCTCACAAGCTCGTTGTAGGACAAGTCCAGTTCCAGCAGGCTGGAGAGGTTGAAGGCCTTAGGGTGGATGTGGGGGCTCTGCAGGCCACAGTGACTTAGACCAAGGTGCCTGAGGTTCACCAACCCCACCAAACTGTCCTCGTGGACCCCAGAGAGGGAATTATTGGACAGATAGAGCTGCTGCACCAAGGACGGTAAATGTTTGGGGACTAATGAGAAGGAATTGCCGCCGAGGTCCAGCAGGTGAAGACCAAGGAGACCTGTAACACATGAACACACTTGTTGGTCTGGTATTGTCGTGGTAAATAATACCATTATTCTAGGGATACATGACATGATGAGTGGTCCACTACCATCGAGCGCTCCTTCTTTGATGGTCTTCAGTCGGTTTCCTTGCACAAAGCAGCACCGTCAGGTTCTGCAAGTTCTTCAGCTCACCGGGCGCGATGCTACTGATTTTGTTGTGGGCGAGTCTGAGCTGCTTGAGACCGTCTGGCAGACCGCTGGGCACCGAGCTCAGCTGGTTGCGGTTGGCGAAGAAGTAATTCAGTAGCGTCTGGTTTTGCAGGAAACCCCAGTCCAGCTGGTCACTTCTCAAACGGTTGTGGTCCAGGATGAGCCATCGGAGCCCAGTGATGTTTGCCAGATGTGGCGAAGACAAAGATGAGATGTTGTTTCCCTGTGAAAGATACAAAACCAAGACCGAGTGGTGGAGTAGTGGACAACTTCCAAAGAACCTCCTTACCTGCAGAAACAGGTACTGAGTTGTGGCTGGCAGGAACCCAGGGACGGCAGCCAGACTTCTGTGGTCGCAGTACAGCGCCGTGGGCCACTGAATGGGGCAGTCACACTGCCGAGGACACGCCTGAGGGTTGTTGGCGCGGTACCAGGCTTGGTCCAAGCGGCCCTCTAGGCTCAGCACGCTGGGCTCACCGAGCAAGCGGTTGATCCACAGGGGGATGCCGCCATAGTCCTTGTCAGACAGCGTGGTTGGCGAGGCCACAGCGAAAACAAACAGCAGCACCGAGAGACTTTGTAGCACACCCATGGAGACCAAACTCTTTGTAGACCTGGAAGAAACAGCAGACTAAAACTCCAAATGTCTGTTTTGGAATTTACTGAAGAGTCATGCCTTTAAGATTTATTGTATTGAAGGACTTTCATGCTTGGCCAATCAGTTTAGTTTAGTCAAGTCTATAAGATTTATTCAACTGTTTGTTTGAATTGCAAGTGCGGTATTTTTCGAACAATAAGGCGCACTTAAAATCTTTTATTTTCTCAAAAATGGAGAGTGCGCTTTATAACCCGGTGCGCCTTATGTACGTATTAATTCTGGTTGTGCTTACCGACCTCGACGCAATTTTATTTGGTACATATTCCATCTATCCATCCATCTTCTTCCGCTTATCCGAGGTCGGGTCGCGGGGGCAGCAGCCTAAGCAGGGAAGCCCAGACTTCCCTCTCCCCAGCCACTTCGTCCAGCTCTTCCTGTGGGACCCCGAGGCGTTCCCAGGCCAGCCGGGAGACATAGTCTTCCCAACGTGTCCTGGGTCTTCCCCGCGGCCTCCTACCGGTCGGACGTGCCCTAAACACCTCCCTAGGGAGGCGTTCGGGTGGCATCCTGACCAGATGCCCGAACCACCTCATCTGGCTCCTCTCGATGTGGAGGAGCAGCGGCTTTACTTTGAGCTCCTCCCGGATGGCAGAGCTTCTCACCCTATCTCTAAGGGAGAGCCCCGCCACCCGGCGGAGGAAACTCAGCCGGAGTTTTGGTACATAGTGTAATGATAAGTGTGACCAGTAGATGGCAGTCACACATAACAGATACTTGTGGACTGCAGGTTGACGCCTGTTCAATTAATTATGCAGGCAAAGCAACACCAAAACTTTGATGTTCCATTGAGAATATAGAACATTACACCCAGCGTCCAAAAATCTGTACGACTTTGGTTAGCTACGAAGCCGCACCGCTTGATGGATTGTCGGAGCATTACGGCTACCATAGTCAGACGCACTGTGCTTCAACATACGGTATTATTATGGTGTGTGTGTATAAGGACCCCAAAATGGCACCTATTAGCAGACATATTATCTGGCGTTTTGTTTTGCAATATTATACAAAACCAACTGTTCTTACCTATTGGTATCTGCTGATGTGTATTTGGGATCTGCATATGTCCTTAAAATGTGCACGCGTCCGCCATTATAGTCAATAACCTCCTCGTTTTTGTGGGGCATTCATCCTCAGCTGTTGCCATTTCCAATATAAAGTAGCAAAGAGTTCTAACTTATATCTGTCGGTAAACTCGCTATGGAAGCGCTAAAAATGACCGGTACAACAAAGATGACGGGGAGAAGACGCTGTCGAAGTGGAGACACGTAAATAGGATCACCCACAAAACGGGGCATCCTGAAGAGACGGTCAGAAAGTGACTGGAAGATGTTCTGTAAAACATCATCTATGCAACATTTTGACCATTACATGTTATGTAGACCACAAGGAAGTCTTTAAATGTAGAAAATAATCGTAATACGACCCTTTTAATGCGCCTTGCAATCCGGTGCGCCTTTTGTATGAAAATAGACCCGCTCATTGGCAGTGAGCCTTATAATACGGTGCGCCCTATGGTCCGAAAACTACATTACGTAAACCTGGTCCTAATTAACTTTGGTCCTCGACATTTGAAATTAGAGTACAAAAGAATCCTGATGGAACAGTTGACTGACAATACATTTTATCCAGATTCTGCAGGAAGATGTTTTCTTTTCATCTTAAATTATCACAATTATAACACAAAAGGAGTAACAGGTTCACATTACTGTGGACAAATATTTGTTTTGAAAAACCTTTTTAACAACAAACACAAGATGTTGAAAGAAAAGAAGTGCAATAATGTTTCCTTCTTTCTTGAGTGTCTTTGCCAATGCAAATTAAAAACATGGTTAATGTTAGGGGTGTGACGGTTTTGCAGATACCGCGGTATTGTGGTTTCAAAGTCCTCACACTAATGCCGTGTCGTGTAAGGGTGTCAAACAAAAACTAGGTTAAGTGTCATTTTTTTCTGGCGCTTCTGCATTGGGCGGTATGAAAATAAACTAAATATCTCACAATCCTCTGCGCAGCGAAGGGGAGAGAAAGAGGAAGCATACAGGAGAAGTGTGTTTGTAGTAGTCAAGAGGAATTGTAATTTATAGACATTTCCTGAACATTTCATCAAAATCCATCCGTAACTTTTTGGGTTATGTTGCTAACAAACTGACAAACAACCTCTTGGCAGAGGTCCGCGTACTAAAACGCTACCTTCGTCTCGAGCGTTTTTAAGCCGACACAGAGCGGGTCACGGCGCACAACCACGGGAAATAAGAGAAGCTACTTGATGAACCATCACCCGGAAAATATATTTGAAGCCAAACATCAATTTGTGAGGTATTTATATTGTTAAAGTGAAATCATCAGTTAACTTTTCTGAGTAGCAGCATTTTCCAAACTGAAAGTAAAAGTTGAACAATATTGTTTTACACTGAATGTTTACAATGCGATGTAAGTTTGTTTTTAATATTTGTTGAAACAGTGGATGTTCCCGCACAATTCTTAGCACATAAATATACACGTTTGCTCGGGGTCTCCAAAAATCTATTTTCCAATTAATTGCGATTCTTAAATGACAAAAAAAAATTAAAACATTTATAAAAAAAATATTTTTTTATATTGATTTTTTAGATTTGAAATTCTGTCCTGTCCTGTAAATCGTATTGCTGATGTAGATTATATATATCTGCTGTACACATTTACTTTAGAAAAGAGAAGTGTTGGATACTTCTCTTGTTGCCTTATTTGTATTTGACTTTATTAAATGTTTGGGGAGAATTTTATTCA
>NC_084570.2:29384160-29399160 GCF_033978685.3 Nerophis lumbriciformis
TGATATGAGTGTGTATGTTACTCATCAGTTACTCAGTACTTGAGTAGTTTTTTCACAACATACTTTTTACTTTTACTCAAGTAAATATTTGGGTGACTACTCCTTACTTTTACTTGAGTAATAAATCTCTAAAGTAACAGTACTCTTACTTACTCTTACTTAACCTACACATGTAACAAAGAACTTATATTATCACATATACATGAACGTTTACTACATTCTTTTTATCACACTTGTTAGTCAACACTATTTTAGCCAACCGGTACAAATGTAACAAATAACTTACTGTATCTCATATACATTAACTTTTACTACATTCTAATTAACACTTTATTTTAACCTACACGTTTAACATGTAACAAAGAACTTACATTATCACATGTACATTAACTTTTACTATATTTGTTTTATTACACTTTTTAGTCAACACTTTATTTTAACCTACACATGTAACAAAGAACTTACATTATCACATATACATGAACTTTTACTACATTCTTTTTATCACACTTGTTAGTCAACACTATTTTAGCCTACAAATATAACAAATAACTTACTGTATCTCATATACATTAACTTTTACTACATTCTAATTAACACTTTATTTTAACCTACACGTTTAACATGTAACAAAGAACTTACATTAGCACATGTACATTAACTTTTACTATATTTGTTTTATTACACTTTTTAGTCAACACTTTATTTTAACCTACACATGTAACAAAGAACTTACATTATCACATATACATTAACTTTTACTACAGTCTTTTTATCACACTTTTTAGTCAATACTTTATTTTAGCCTACACATGTAACAAAGAACTTACTGTATGACATGTACATTAACTTTTACTACATTCTTTTTATCACACTTTTTAGTCAACGCTAATTTAGCCTACAAATGTAACAAAGAACTTCACCACATATTTAATGCATGATGAAGTAAGAACACACGTACATTTTTTATACTGTTTGTCCTCATTTGGGTGTCAGGTGAGGTGGAGCTTCTGCCAGCAGATGACGGACGAGAAGAGTCGATCACAGAATAGTTTCTTAACCATCGTTGGACCACTAGTTGTAATACACTTTTCCACCACTTAAAACTTTTAGTATTGTAAATTCCAGAGTACAAGCCTTTTTTCCTGCACTTTGAACCCTGTGGTTTATAAAACGGTGCAGCTAATTTAGAGATTTTTCTTCGCTAACGGCCATTGTGCAAAAAAAAACAAGCAAAGACATTACAATGGTGTGTTTTTTTTGTTTTGTTATAGCACTATCTTTTGGACAAGTTCACTCACTGTAGGTGCTGCAGTGCCCTTCTGTTAAGACTGAGCTTTTCAACCGGAAGTACAAGTGCTGTTTCGTTTACTAATCATCCATAGTATTTCCACTCGTAATAAATCTTCATTCATCTCTACAAGCAACGTTTGTAAGTTTTAGTTATATTTACAATATAACTAAAACAATTCTTACTTACTATACCGTCCTATGTTATGTCTGTAGGACTGTTTTCATGCATATTTGTACGTGCTATCGTAATATAATCGAGCTAGCGTCGTTAGCATGAGCTATTAGGCCAACACATTTACAAGTGTCTGTGTTTCTGTATATATATCCGTTATAAGTTAAAGTTAAAGTTAAAGTACCAATGATTGGCACCGCTGCTGCCCACTGCTCCCCTCACCTCCCAGGGGGTGATCAAGGGTGATAGGTCAAATGCAGAGAATAATTTCGCCACACCTAGTGTGTGTACAGTGCTCAATACCGGTAGAGCCTAATATACGTTAGGTCAGGAAAAAACACGGAGGCTTTATCATCCCAACAAGCCTGTTTCGCAGGTTTCCCTTTTATTCCCCTGACTAAAATCCCCTGACGAGCAGGGAAACCTGCGAAACAGGCTTGTTGGGATGATTTAGCCTCTGTGTTTTTTCCTGACCTAACATACACATAGTTATATATATATATATATATATATATATATATATATATATATATATATATATATATGTGATGTATCATGTTAGAACTGTACATGTGATGTATTATATGTATTATATATGTGATGGATTATGTTGTAACTGTGTGCATGTTTGAAATGAACAATCTTCACAACTATTGTGTGAACTATGACAAATATCAAGAGTCGTTCCTCACAGGAAATACTATGGGAAGTACTGCATGTGGCAACCTTCAGCCCATCACTGCGCTCCAGCAGGAAACAACAAGGCAGCGTGTTTATTGCAACATGAGTTAAAACCCGGGATGTCTCACGGAAACGTCTGCTGACGTTTCAAAACACTTCCTGGTGCTGTCAGGAACAAAGATGCTGAAATATGAGCTGGGACTGTACTTTATCCCCAAGACAGGAAGATTTATTTTGAAATCAAAGTAATGTCAACTTATTTTCACAGAGAAGTTGAAGTCACATGCTTCTCTGCAGCAATGGACACAAAGCTCAGGTACCACATTTCCTGCAATCTCGTTTGCCATTATGACAAATACAGTTGTCATGACAATTATTATTAATTTCTGGTATTTTTAATTTCCTGTCCAGCGCTGTTATTTTTGTTCCCATTTCCTGTTTGCCACCACTTCTCCTATCTGAGCGCTGGCTCCCTTACCTGTCCCTGATTGGTAACCAGGACACTACCTTGGTCCTGGTTGCCAATCAGGATGCTTTTTTTTTTGTGCAAGCCCTGTTCTCTTGGTGTGTACCCAAACAGGTGTCCCCATGCTTCCTGTGCACTCCCCATACGGCACCATTTATTTCTTCTTGTCAACAAATACATTTGAGCTGCACTTCGCCTACCGTCTCTGGGCCCCATTCAGCAACCGTTCTTAAGAACAAATTTTGTTCTTAGGCCCACTTGCGAAGTTTTTATGGAGCTTTTTTGTATTCACCAATGTTTTCTTAGCATATGCGGTCCTCTCCAAGGTTTCTCATAGTCATCACATCGACGTCCCATTGGGGTTGTGAGTTTTTCCTTGCCCTTATGTGGGCTCTGTACCGCGGATGTCATTGTGGCTTGTGAAGCCCTTTGAGACACTTGCGATTTAGGGCTATATAAATAAACATTGATTGATTGTTGCGACTCAACTCCCACGATTCAAATTGTTGCTGCTACTGCAAGATGCCGCAGATCGTGCCCTGGGGAGGGAGCGCATATTTCACCACCATGTAGACCTATTTGACCCAAGTGACGAATATTTATTTGAACGCTTTAGGCTACCTCAGCTGTCCCCCCTTTCTTAAACTTGCGTTTTGACATTATGTATTTCCCCCGCGGGATAATACGAATTTCTCTTCTGCAATCTGTTTGTGTTTTCTCCGTGTGTTTGATGTCCGGCTTCTCTGCCGGAATTGTGCCCTTATATGAGGAATTAAGGGCGTTTACCTATGCAAATTACGGAATTAACGGTGTTTACATATGCATATTGAGAAAATGAGGGGGCGTGTTTATATGCAAATTATGATAGACACGCACGCGCTAACCATTTGGCTTTCAGCAACTTAAGAACAGCAGGTGGGAACAATTTGGCCGTTTAAGAACACGTCATGAATTTGAATGGACTCCTCTTAGGAAATCACTTAGAAAGAAAGATAAGAGGAAAAGTTAAAAACTTATTGCTGAATGGTGCCCTCTCCATCCCGGGGTCTAGACAAACAACACTATTGCCAAAATTTAGTTGAATCCTTGAATGTGTATTCACAAATAGTATTCAGAAACTTAACATGTTATGTTTTTGGGAAGTGGAAGGAAGTTGGGGTCTGCAGAGAAAAATAAAAACACACAAGAAAATTTCTTGACCTCCTGTTCCACTCTTCAACGTTGCAGTTCTGATTAGTCTACATGTCAGTATTGTATACCAGTACTAGTAAAGTACCGCAGTACTAATGATCATAATCGGTACTATACCGCCTCTAAAAAATACCTGTTCCCTTTTTTTTCCTTTTTTTTTTTTTACAGGCATGACAGCGCGCCATTATCACGTCGTGACATTGCTGGTTTTACGAGCAGAGGAGCGTGTTCGGCAGCGCACACACACAGAGTACTTACATGCAGACACAGTGTGTAGACAGAAAAGGGAAAACGGACGTATTTTGGCCTAAAAAGTAAAGATAAAGGTGAAGTTATAACACTAAAACGCCCTCAGGAAGAGGTGCTTTAAAACATGGCTAACTAGCTCGCGGCTAACTTCCATCCGCAGTTGGCAGTGTTTTAGCTACTTCTAAATCACTAATACTCGCCTCCGTGGTGACAAATAAAGTATGTTTCTTACAAGTACCATTATCAATGGAGGACGAGGAATAGCTCAACATGCTTCACTACACATCGTAGGAGGATACAATAGCTCACCGCTAACAGCAAGCTAGCACACCTGAATGTTAACAAATGGGTGGTTCTACACCTGAGATCGACTGTAATGATACCAAGTTCAGGAGCATATCTAGTCGATACTACTATAATTACATAAGTATTTTTTATCGTCACAAAATCTTTTTTCCTTTTTTAAAAAATCATATAATGTTTAGAAACTCAGGAAATATGTCCCTGGACACATGAGGACTTTGAATATGACCAATGTATGATCCTGTAACTACTTGGTATCGGATCCATACCTAAATGTTGTGGTATCATCCAAAACTAATGTAAAGTATCAAACAAGAGAAGAATAAGTGATTATTACATTTTAACAAAAGTGTAGATAGAACATGTTAAAACAGAAAATAAACAGTTATTAACAGTAAATGAACAAGTGGATTAATAATACATGTTTACAGTTTGTCCCTCATAATGTTGACAAAATAACAGAATATAAATGACACAATATGTTACTGCATACGTCAGCAGACTAATTAGGAGACTTTGTTTGTTTACTTACTAATAAAAGACAAGTTGTGTAGTATGTTCACTATTTTATTTAAGGACTAAATTGCAATAATAAACATATGTTTAATGTACCCTAAGATTGTTTGTTCAAATAGAGCCAATACCGACATTTTTGTGGTCCCCTTTATTTGGAAAAGTATCAAAATAGTTTTTAGTACCGGTACCAAAATATTTGTATTGATACAACCCTACTACATACAAACTAAATGGAAAAAAATCATGATTTATTTTTTCTCTCCAAGCTCCTCCAAGCCAACAATACATGCGTGTCCTTGTTGTATTAAACTCAAAACTCTCCTTTGAATGGCACTTTCATTTTGCTGTTTTTTTTAAATGTCATAAAATACGTTGTGTGTGTGTGTTGAAACATATCTTTCTTTTTTGTTAACTCCAAGTGCGGTCAATGGTTGGTTTTCTTAATCTGATGAATCACATTTGGATTCATCCTCTAAATGACACGTTATTACTTGCTCAGACATGCAATTTAATTGTCAAAATGTCATCCAGGAGCATTTTGACATGTTTGACTTGAAAATGAGACGTTTGTTTGTTCAAAACCTGCCAACAGTTTTAATACAAAGTGCCAGACCTTCCTGCATGAGTTAGGTTTTATCCATCCTATGATTATGTTCCTAAAGGTGTGTTAAATCGTGTGTTTGGTCAAGAGTCTGACCTGGTTTTAAGTTAAAGTTAAAGTTAAGTTAAGTTAAAGTACCAATGATTGTCACACACACACTAGGTGTGGTGAAATTTGTCCTCTGCATTTGACCCATCCCCTTGTTCACCCCCTGGGAGGTGAGGGGAGCAGTGGGCAGCAGCGGTGCCGCGCCCGGGAATCATTTTTGGTGATTTAACACCCAATTCCAACCCTTGATGCTGAGTGCCAAGCAGGAAGG
Organism: Nerophis lumbriciformis; assembly: GCF_033978685.3. Taxonomy (NCBI): domain Eukaryota; kingdom Metazoa; phylum Chordata; class Actinopteri; order Syngnathiformes; family Syngnathidae; genus Nerophis; species Nerophis lumbriciformis. Next base: position 29,389,952 of record NC_084570.2, read on the forward strand.
TAATGGGTCCCATTTTTATAGTCTTTGGTATGACTTGGCCGGTTTCAACTCCCAACCTACCGATCTCAGGGCGGACACTTTAACCACTAGTCCACTGAGTAGGCTTTTAGTAACAATCAGTCACTTTTGTACGGAGCAAAATATAACCTGCGAGCTAAGAATATACAAAAACCTAAACCAGTGAAGTTGGCACATTGTGTAAATGGTAAATAAAAACAGAATACAATGATTTGCAAATCCTTTTCAACTTACAATCAATTGAATAGACTGCAAAGACAAGATATTTAATGTTCCAACTGAGAAACTTTTTTTTTTTGCAAATAATCATTAACTTAGAATTTAATGGCAGCAACACATTGCAAAAAAATTGTCACAGGTGCATTTTTACTACTGTGTTACATGGCCTTTTCTTTTAACAACACTCAGTAAACCTTTGGGAACTGAAGAGACACATTTTTGAAGCTTCTCAGGTGGAATTCTTTCCCATTCTTGCTTGATGTACAGCTTAAGTTGTTCAACAGTCCGGGGTCTCCGTTGTGGTATTTTAGGCTTCATAACGCGCCACACATTTTCAATGGGAGACAGGTCTTGACCACAGGCAGGCCAGTCTAGTACCCGCACTTTTTTACTATGAAGCCACGCTGTTGGCTTGGCATTGTCTTGCTGAAATAAGCAGGGGCGTCCATGATAACGTTGCTTGGATGGCATTAATGCTGCCTTCACAGATGTGTAAGTTACCCATGCCTTGGGCACTAATACACCCCCATACCATCACAGATGCTGGCTTTTCAACTTTGCGCCTATAACAATCCGGATGGTTCTTTTCCTCTTTGGTCCGGAGGACACGACGTCCACAGTTTCTAAAACCAATTTGAAATGTGGACTTGTCAGACCACAGAACACTTTTCCACTTTGTATCAGTCCATCTTAGATGAGCTCGGGCCCAGCGAAGCTGGCAGCGTTTCTGGGTGTTGTTGATAAATGGCTTTCACTTTGCATTGTAGAGTTTTAAGTTGCACTTACAAATGTAGCGACCAACTGTGGTTACTGACAGTGGTTTTCTGAAGTGTTCCTGAGCCCATGTGGTGATATCCTTTGCACACTGATGTCGCTTTTTGATGTAGTACCGCCTGAGGGATCCAAGGTCACAGGCATTCAATGTTACGTGCAGTGATTTCTCCAGATTCTCTGAACCTTTTGAGGATATTACGGGCCATAGATGGTGAAATCCCTAAATTCCTTGCAATAGCTGGTTGAGAAATATTTGTAAACTGTTGGACAATTTGCTCGCGCATTTGTTCACAAAGTGGTGACCCTTGCCCCATCCTTGTTTGTGAATGGCTGAGCATTTCATGGAAGCTGCTTTTATACCCAATTATGGCACCCACCTGTTCCAAATTAGTCTGTTCACCTGTGGGATGTTCCAAATAAATGTTTGATGAGCATTCCTCAACTTTCTCTCTTTTATGCCACCTGTGCCAGCTTTTTTGAAACATGCTGCAGGCATCAAATTTCAAATGAGCTAATATTTGCAAAAAATAACAAAGTTTTCCAGTTGTCTTTGCAGTCTATTCAATTGAATATAAGTTGAAAAGGATTTGCAAATCAATGTATTCTGTTTTTATTTAACATTTACACAACGGGCCAACTTCACTGGTTTTGTGTTTTGTATTACTGTATGTATTCATTGTTCTGTTACAAATAGAGGAACAAACGGGATAACACTGACAGGAAAAGGGGTACAATTAAATAAGATCTGACATGGTGCAATGAAACAACTGGAAACAGGTGATGTATTACAATGTTATATCGTTTACATTGTTTCAAATAAATTAAAAACTGACTGATATTGAAAATGTATCCAATGTCCTCTGTGGTGGACATGAGGTCTGAGTACCAGTTGTTCATATAAAATGATGACCATGCAGAAATGTCTGTGCACAATCAAGAAAAAAAACTGCTTCTTGCAGTCGGTACATTGCTATAAAGTGCTTTATATCATACATTGTGTGTTTAAAAGGTGGTACTATTGAAAAAAACATATTCTGACATAAATCACTTCATTGAAAATAACTAAACAAATGAAAAAAAGACAATGGAACAGATTATTGAATAGATACTATTGTCCACTGCAAAGAACATTGCAATGAAATGAAACAAAAAAAAATGTAGACCTAGATCAATTAATTGAAAAAAACTAAACAAACAAACAAAACAAAAAAACAATGGAAGAGATTATTAACTACATACTATTGTCCACTGCAAAGGACATTGCAATTGAAAAAAAAATCTGACATAATTAATTAGAAAAAAAAACCTAAACTAAACAAAGTAAAAAACAAAAAGAATAAAAATAACATTGGAACAAATCATTAACTTGATTATATTGTCCACTGCAAAGGACATTTCAATAAAAAAATGACATAAATCAATTAAATAGAAAACAACTAAACAAAGACAAAAACAGTGGAACAGGTTAATAACTAGATAATTGTGTCCACTGCTAAGGACATTGCAATAAAATAAAACAAAAAAAAAACATTTTCTGACATAAATCACTCAATTGAAAATAACTAAACAAAGTAAAAAACAAAACAAAAACCAATGGAGCAGATTATTAACTCGATAACATTGTCCACTGCAGAGGACATTGCAATGAAATTAAAAATTAAAAAAAATTTCTGACATAAATCACTCAATTGAAAAAAACTAAAAGACAAAAAACAGTGGAACAGATTATTAACCAGATACTATTGTCCTCTGTAAAGGACATTTCAATAAAATAAAATAAAAGACATAAATCACTTAATTAGAAAAAAAAACTAAACAAAGACATAAAAACAGTGGAACAGGTTATTAACTAGATAATGTTGTCCACTGCAAAGGACATTGCAATAAAATAAAACAAATGAAAAAATGTCCTGGCATAAATCACTCAACTGAAAATAACTAAACAAAGTAAAATACAAAAATCTAAAAAACCCCACAATGGAACTGATTACTAACAAGATAACAGTGTCCACAGCAGAGGACATTGCAATGAAATTCAAAATTCAAAACATTTTCTGACACAAATCACTCAATTGAAAAAAACTAAAAGACAAAAAAACAGTGGAACAGATTATTAACCAGATACTATTGTCCTCTGCAAAGGACATTGCAATAAAACAACAAAATAAACATTAACTTGCCTATATCATTTAATTGAAAAAACAAAAACTAAGCTAAAAAGAAGAACATAAAAAAACAGTGCAATAGATTACTGCAAAGCACTGCAAAGGATATTGCATTACAATTAAAAATTAAAAACATTTTCTGACATAAATCACTCAATTAAATATTAGTAAACTAAGTAAAAAGGAGGGCCAGAATGGTGTGGGCAACACGTCAACAAGTCATGAATGAAGAGTTGAATCACACCAAACGTGCAAGTTTAACAGACGTCCAACAAAATGGGCCTTTTAAATTTACAATTGTATTAAAATCATTTACAACATTTCCATCTGACATCTGGCAACCCAACACAAGTGTGTCCCATTCTGAACCCAAGTTTGGCAACGATGGCTTGAAATGACCTCACCTTTGTGGCTCTTAGTAATACTTCCTGTCCCTGGCACTAGGGGGCGTGGCTTCTTCTATAATCACCTGTAATTACTACAATACTTTGTGTACTTCCCTGGCACTATTGGGCGTGGTTTCTTCTATAATCACCTGTAATTACTGCAGTACTTTGTGTACTTCCCTGGCACTAGGGGGCGTGGTTTCCTCTATAATCACTTGTAATTACTATAGTACTTTGTGTGCTTCCCTGGCACTAGGGGGCGTGGTTTATTCTATTATCACCTGTAATGACTGCAGTACTTTGTGTACTTCCTTTGCACTAGGGGGCGTGGTTTCCTCTATAATCACCTGTAATTACTGCAGTACTTTGTGTAATTCCTTTGCACTAGGGGGCATGGTTTCTTCGATAATCACCTGTAATTACTGCAATTACTTCTTGTGTCCTTGCCTTGTCTGAACTTTTTTGAAGCCTCTTTCTTTGCGCCGTCCTCAAATCTCTGAGTATGTGGTGTTTAGGTCATGTATGACATTTAGGACAGTTGTCTGACTAACCTCCTTGAGCTGAAATGAGCTGTCTTGTTCATCAGGTATGTCTGTTGTATGGTCATCATTAGTCATACAAGAGAAACCCGAGGAAAGGTTTTTGACAGATTCTATAAAGTATTTATTGAACTCATTTGAGACTTGTGTACAATCAGTAATGATTTTGTCTCCTACTTTAAGTTTATATTGGGTTTGGGTGGTGTTACCCTCTGGGTTTAATAGGCTATGCAGTAGTTTCCAGATCATTTTGCCATTTCCTTTGGCCTCTAATAGCATGTGGATGTAATAGCTTGATTGGGACATTCTGAGTTGTTTAACTACTTGATTACGCAAGCCTTTAAATATTTTCAAATCGGTGTCACTACGAATTTTGCTAAAATTTTTTAAGGCATAATCTCTCTTTTTCATTAATTTCCGGATATCATCATTAATCCATGGTAACTGAAATTTTCTGTGGGATTTTTTCGCTTTCTAATAAATGTATCAATAATGCGTCCGATAGTAGACATTAGCTGATTGCAACAGGCGTGTACTTGGTCATGTTGTTGGAGCTCATCCCAATTAATACCCTTTAATTTGTTTTCAAATGCAGTTGTTGATTGGCAAGGGATCTCAAGTTTAAACGTTTTCTGATCGTGACTTTTAAACCTCGTCAGACGTTTCTTTGTGAGTTTTCTTGCAGCTAATGTCAGATTATGGTCTGACAAACCGGTGACTAGATTGTACGTTTTTACGATTCTGTCAGGCTTGTTTGTGAAGATTAAATCAATTAGTGTCTGAGTGTTTTTAGTGAAACGTGTGGGGGTTTCTATCTTCTGACTTAAGTCATGTTTAGATGTGAGGTCTTTTAGTTTTTTTCTGCAGTGTTTGTCTCGCCAGTTTAAGTTGAAGTCTCCGAAGACAAGTACTTCACTGTTATTCTTAAAATTCTTAAACAGTACATCTAAGTCTTCGCATAGTGTTCCAACGCATGCAGATGGAGGGCTGTATACCACCAATACATTGAATTGCATGTTTTGTGATAGTGTGACATTAATACATAAACATTCAGTAGATATATCAGCAATCAGGGGAATTTTCTTTGCATTAAGTGAGTCCTTGACATATATCAGTACGCCCCCTCCCCTTCCTACAGTTCGGTCCCTTCTAAAACATTTATATCCCGGAACACTGATTATGCTGGTTAAAATGTTATCATGCAGCCACGTTTCACTGATGCATAGAAAATCAAGATTAGACTCGGACAGTAATAATCTGATTTGGGAACTAGGCTTCGGATGATTAAGTGACCTCCCAAAATACCTTTGGGTTTCACTGTAGGATCCCAAATCACTTTAGCATGATTAAAGGGGAACATTATCACAATTTCAGTAGGGTTAAAACCATTAAAAATCAGTTCCCAGTGGCTTATTCTATTTTTTGAATTTTTTTTCAAAATTTTACCCATCACGCAATATCCCTAAAAAAAGCTTCAAAGTGCCTGATTTTAACCATCGTTATATACACCCGTCCATTTTCCTGTGACGTCACAAACAAACATGGCGGATAGAACAGCAAGATATAGCGACATTAGCTCGGATTCAGACTCGGATTTCAGCGGCTTAAGCGATTCAACAGATTACGCACGTATTAAAACGGATGGTTGTAGTGTGGAGGCAGGTAGCGAAAACGTAATTGAAGAAGAAACTGAAGCTATTGAGCCATATCGGTTTGAACCGTATGCAAGCGAAACCGATGAAAACGACACGACAGCCAGCGACACGGGAGAAAGCGAGGACGAATTCGGCGATCGCCTTCTAACCAACGATTGGTATGTGTTTGTTTGGCATTAAAGGAAATTAACAACTATAAACTAGGTTTACAGCATATGAAATACATTTGGCAACAACATGCACTTTGAGAGTGCAGACAGCCCAGTTTTCATCAATTAATATATTCTGTAGACATACCCTCATCCGCTCTCTTTTCCTGGGGGTCTGGCGGCAGATTTCTTTGACTTTATCGTTGGAAATGCATCTGCTTTGAGTGTCGCAGGATATCCACACATTCTTGCCATCTCTGTCGTATCATAGCTTTTGTCGGTAAAGTGTGTGGAACAAACGTCCAATTTCTTGCCACTTTCGCATCTTTGGGCCACTGGTGCAACTTGAATCCGTCCCTGTTCGTGTTGTTACACCCTCCGACAACACACCGACGAGGCATGATGTCTCCAAGGTACGGAAAACAGTCGAAAAAACGGAAAATAACAGAGCTGATTTGACTCGGTGTTTGTATTGTGTTTGAGAAAATGGCGGATTGCTTCCCGATGTGACGTCACGTTGTGACGTCATCGCTCCGAGAGGGAATAATAGAAAGGCGTTTAATTCGCCAAAATTCACCCATTTAGAGTTCGGAAATCGGTTAAAAAATATATGGTCTTTTTTCTGCAACATCAAGGTATATATTGACGCTTAAATAAGTCTGGTGATAATGTTCCCCTTTAACAGTTTGAAAAAGCAAAGTCTGTTTCTGCTTCGTCTGTGCTTGTGTTTGGAGTGTTCCTTTTGTACCTTGCGGCCTGCGCTTCTCCAGCTGGGCGCAGTACGTGTAGCCCCCCCCCCCCCCGAAGAAACACCCGCCGCGCAGGGACGCCCGGTCCACGGCGCGCTCCCGGCACTGTTCGGCCTCTGCCCTGGGCACCAACTGGTCGATCTTCTCCTCGATGAGGTTGCACTCCTCTGGCGTGAAGATGCTCTTCTGCAGGATGCTGCTCTTCACCCGCGGGGCTTTCAGCTCCCGGAGGTCGGCGCCGTCTTCGCCGCTCTCGCACTTGCCCTCGTCGTACTCGCGGTGCCGGCGTATCCGCCCGCTCCCGTTACCCGTCTCGTGCTTGTCCCTGTGCGGCGGCACCGACCTCGGCTTCTCCCTCAGGTCGGCGCAACCGCTGTCGTCCAGTGCAGTTTGTGTGTGAAAGTCCACTCCAGGCAGGCTGCTGTACATGACCCCGGACGACACAAACATGCCGAGGACGCTGCCGAGGGTCCAAAGGCAGATGGCGAGACGCAGATGGCGAGACGCAGCAGGAAGACGCTCCTGCTGTGCACGTGAGGCTGCATGCTCCTAAGTGCTTAAAATCTGATATTTTTGCATCAGATTTGGGCCACATCAAGAGGTAGTCCAAATATGTTTGGAATCTGACATGAGCTAGCTTACCAGACACACGGATATACTGGCGCCATCTTGGATTTCTTATATATGTGTCTTATAATCACCTGTAATTACTACAGTACTTTGTTCACTATCATTGCATTCAAAACAAAACCAAAAAAAGAGAAAATACAGTATTTTTGTTCCTGTTTTAATGTTTTGTTCTTTCCAATAAGACTTGACGGGCCTCTTTAGCACAGATGTGTGCACAATGTGTGCGAACGACTGGCATGTTAGGATTTTTTTTTCTGCTTAACACATTTTAAATTCCAGGAATGAAGACTTTTTTCTACACATTTTTTTTAAATGAGGCCTAAGGAGAGTAAAAGAATGGAATAAAAGATTTTTATTTCAGGTTAGCAGAGCTTCCTTTTATTTATTTTGGTTGCCATGATTGTCTTAAATGTAAGTCCCAACAACGTCATGCACACAAAAGGTGGTGTTTTTATTCTGTGTTAAAAATCTGGGTGATGTTACAGCACTTTGTGTTTGCAGACATCTGCTTTTGGTTGTGTTTTATGTCGCTTCCTGCACCCTGAGGTGCTGGCTCACATTACTTTAGGAGCCCGTCCACACTGAAGGTTCTTGTTTCCACTGATTTACACTTCACTTAATAGTCTCTTTGTCATAGTCATATTATGTGCTCATGCATATTTGACAGTATAGCAGGAAATAGCCATGGTTTATAATTGCTGCCACGTAATAATACAGGGTGTCAAAAAAAATCACGTTTAGGGCCTGATCTACTCAAGGTTTGCATGAATAAAGCACCCGCAAACTTGATAGCACACGCAAAACTGATCGACTAAACTCGTGCACAGAGAATTGCGTCTCTTAAAGGGGAACTGCACTTTTTTGGAATTTTGCCTATTGTTCAAAATCATTATGAGAGACAAGAACACACATCTTTTATTTTATTTTAAAGAAGACAAAAAATGCTTGGAAGATGTGGCTAATGGAAGTCACCGTTGTAGCCTTCAACACCTCTAAAACAACTTCAAAACCCTCCATCAACATTTCATATACACATTGCAAGTATATATATATGATGTGTAACAAACACCTTCATAACAATACGTAATATGTACAATATACACATTGCAAGTATATATATAATGTAGTAACAGACACCTTTATAACTATGTAATATGTACAATATACTTACTGCAAGCATATATATATATATATATATATATATATATATATATATATATACACATATGTTTTATATACACACTGCATATATATAGACGAGAATACACACATGATACATATTGACTGGTATACACACAATATATTTTGACTGCTAAACACACATAATACAATTTGACTAGTATACACACAATACATATTGACTGGTACACACAATATATATTGACAGCTATACACACAATACATTTTGACTGGTGTACACACACAGAATACACATTGACTGGTATACACACATAATACATACTGACTGGTATGCGCACAATACATATTAACTGGTATACACACACACAATACAAAATGACTGGTATACACACATAATACATATTGACTGGTATTCACACAATACATTTTGACAGGTATACACACACACAATACACATTGACGGGTGTACACACATATTACACATTGACTGGTATACTGGTATACTGGTATACTGCGATGAGGTGGCGACTTGTCCAGGGTGTACCCTGCCTTCCGCCCGATTGTAGCTGAGATAGGCTCCAGCGCCCCCCGCGACCCCAAAGGGAATAAGCGGTAGAAAATGGATGGATGGATGGATGGTATACACACATGACACATATTGACTGATATACACACATAATACATATTACCTGGTATACATACAATACATATTGACTGGTATACACACATAATACATATTGACTGGTATATGCACATAATGCATATTGTCTGGTGTACACACATAA